>NC_059433.1:62746433-62762568 GCF_021028975.2 Sphaerodactylus townsendi
GGACTCTGGTCTGATCCAGCTGGCTTGTTCTTATGTTCTTATGTTCTTATGTTCTTAAAGGGGACCACCACTTTGAGAGGGCACCTGTTACAGACACATTGGTGCAATGGACTGCCCTGGATTTCTGAACTTTCTCCGAAAAGTTTTTGGCATCTTTTATGAGTAAGATGGTTGCCTGCCAACTTCCTGAAAAATCCTAATGGGACAAATTGGAAAGGAAGTCAGAAATCCCATCATTTGGGGCAGAATGAGGTGTACAGTAAGTTGACTGAAGGAATGAACTAGTCTCCTTTCAAAGAGGGGAAAAGGAAGACCAAGATGTTTCTATATGCACCAACATATTGGAATTGGACGGATTCAACTTCCTTTAGATTTAGTTTAGAGTCATGGATCTGCCCAGTAGTGTGTGTGAGTGCAGTTTATAGAAACTTCCCAAGAGATAAATGTAAAAGGTAAAACTTACATTTATTCAAGCATCTCCAGTTCACAGCTTTGTTCCAGGAAAAAGGTAGATAGAAAGAAACCCTAGTCTAAAGTGATTACTTTCCCTACGACAAGTGGGCACAACTAATGCGCCATCACGTGTGTGCGGGTAAGGAGAATGCTACAGTGGGAAAGCCCCTCTGTGGCAGGCTCCCATTGACCATGCGCTCAGGTCAAAGGCTAGAACAGAAGTGAAACCAGCATGGGGAAGAAAGGAAGTTAGTGGGCGGTCTCCTGGCCCAGACCAGGAGGGCAAACAAGAGAGGCAACATCACAGTTAGAGTGAGATACACAGCACCCCCCAGTGTCCAGGCATGTAGAAGTCGCTTATTCCAACATCAACTAGATGGGTTAAGGAATGAACAGTCTTGCTCCAACTTATCCACCTCACCCAGTTTATAGGAATCCTTGTAATCTCTAAGGTGACTGGGTTACTGTTTAATAGCAGATTATTATCTGCTTTGGTTGATACTAGTCCGATATTGGTGATGTAGCTTTTCTAGCAGACAACTCATCAGATAGGCAATGCCACTCATTCTTCAATGAGGGCATAATGTTTGGACGCTCACTTGTGAGATTTAGATTTTCCACAGCAGCCTCCCCTACAGTATACTTTAACAGACCAGGGGGAACTGTGTGAACTCAGAAGATGGGCCCGAGGAGGAAGTTCAGGGAAGCCGAGAAGCATCAGAAACGTAATCAATAGATCGCACAGCAACAGAAGACATTTTCAAAACGTTTCAGTCAGAGGATAGCTTTAAAAGGGGATTTGTTTATTTATTTCATTTTTTATGTATTCCATTTTTATCCCGCCAATCCCCCAAAGGGCTCAAGGCAGCTTACAAAATAACTGAAACATAATACAATAGTTTCAAAAACAATACAAAAATATAGAAATATGTAAATATTTAAAACATTTTGAGGCTGGAAATAAAATGTTTACGGGTGAAAACAATGCAGAACCCCATGAAACGTTTTGGGCCTTTCCCCATTTACCTTAAGCCCCACACTACTCTCCTTAAGTAGCGCGGGGTCCCCTGGCACTCCCCACGACAGGGGCGGTGACAACGCAGCCGCCCCAACACTGCCGCTGTCGCGCCCCCTCAGCGCACGTCATTCCTGGCGCTCTTGTAAACAGCGCCTTTTGATGACCCCGCACTCTGGGACGCCTGGGCACGCGCCAGAAATGACGCGCGCTGAGAGCAGCGCGCTGCATAGCGGGGGTCGTGGTGAGCGGGGAAACGCCCTTTATTTCCTGTCTCAAAATGTTTTAAATGAATAGTGTGGAAAAGCCTCCTATCTCAGAGGCATCTAGCTCGCTGCAGTGAAAAATTACAGTGCTGGAGCTGAGGAACCGTGGCTTCACCCCGCCAGACAATTCTTATCATGCATCTCACAAGTGCAGTAAAGAGCACATGGCATGAGAGGGTCTATCTGGCAAGCACAAAAAGGAATGTAAATAGCTGGTCACTTTTGATTGGCTGCAGGGATTCGCTTAGTGGGGATGAGAACAAGATAGGCAGGCAGACGAAATGAAGGCCAAGAGGGTGGTAGTTCAAAAGAGTCTGTATATTGGAAACTGCAGTAGAAAAAATGTTGTTTATTCATTCATAGACATGGGGGTTGGGGGAGTTGAGTGCAATGGTGAGAAAGCAATGAGAAAAAAACAATATAGATATACATTCATGCCGGCAATTTTCAAATTATATCTACCTCTCGTTCCTCCATCGATTCCTTTTCATCAAGATTCCAATTTGCCTCAGACCCTGTAAGCAAAGCTCAGCTTTTAGTAGTCACCACCACACACTCAGCGCTAAATGAGGGAATGCCTCTCTTTAAAGACAAACAAAGACATCATTTGTGGTTTAAATTCCTTGCAGGCAAAGCAGCAAAGTTCTGGGAGAGTTTCCAACTTGTTTTAATAGGTTAATGTAGGTACTCCATCACACAGGTCAAGAATCTGGGCTTGTTTTCTCACGGTTGGATGCAAAGATGAAGCGTGATGTGCCAAAACCTTCTCTCACGTAGATCTGTTGACCTCTTTTTGCCACGTAAACACACTTGAAGGTGCCTTATAGTAAAACAGACCATCTGTCCATCAAGTTCAGAATAGTATACTCCCGTGGTGGCGAACCTTTGGCACTCCAGATGTTATGGACTACAATTCCCATCAGCCCCTGCCAATTGGCCATGCTGGCAGGGGCTGATGGGAATTATAGTCCATAACATCTGAAGTGGCAAAGGTTCGCCACCACTGGAGATGGGCAGCTGCTCTCCCAGGTCTCAGGCAGAGGACTTTCCAGAGGCGTACGGCTTTAGGGACAGAGAGTACCCTCTGTCCCCAGGTGCCACTAATCTGGTCATGTGGTGGGCACAAAATCAGCCCCACACGTGACCAGGAAGATGGCCCCACCCCCATGCTTATAAAAGCAAAGGAGGCAAGGATGGAGCCTCAGTTGCTTTTGCTCTCCCCAGAGGAGAGGGCAGAAGGGACTGCCAGCTGGGAGCTGGGAGCTGGGAAGGGGACTGGGGGGCTACCCCCGAGCCCTGCCCCCTAAGCATAATGGGGGGGTGCCTAGAGAAAGGCTGTCTCTGGGTGCCATTTTCCCACCATACACCTCTGGGACTTTCACATTGCCCAATCCCTTAAGCTGAAGAGGCTGGGGACAGAACATGGGATCTTCTGTATGCCAGGCAGATGCTCTTCCACTGAGTCACAGCCCCTCTAAGGCCCTTTCTGCACGAGCCAATTAAACTGGGATAATACCAGTAAAAAACCCCGGGTTAGGGGAGAACTTCACACAGATCCCACTCCTAATGTGGATCCACTCCACGTTCCCCACCCCTGGGGTTATTCAAGAATTGCAATTTTGGCAATTCTTTTGTTTTAATGCCCCTCGCAGCTGTGGCTGAGAGAACGGCTGGGCAAGAGGCGCTTTAAAACAAAAGAATCTTGAGTGTTTTTGGTGTACCTGGCTCCCGCCTGCGCAGCCGTGAAGGCACACAGGGCCTTACCGTGGTTCCGGGGGATCGGCCATGCCTGCCTGTGGGGCTACACATCAGAGCCAGGGAAGACATGTAGAGGTGCACACCCCGGCCAATGTGCTCACTGTCCATGGGACAGTCATAAAAACATAAGAACCTAAGAACTAGCCTGATGGATCAGACCAGAGTCCATCTAGTTCAGCACTCTGCTACTCGCAGTGGCCCACCAGGTGCCTTTGGGAGCTCACAGGCAGGATGTGAAAGCAATGGTCTTCTTCTGCTGCTGCTGCTCCCGAGCACCTGGTCTGCTAAGGCATTTGCAACCTCAGATCAAGGAGGATCAAGATTGGTAGCCATAGATCTGTCCAAGCCCCTTTTAAAGCTATCCAGGTTAGTGGCCATCACCACCTCCTGTGGCAGCATATTCCAAACACCAATCACACGTTGCGTGAAGAAGTGTTTCCTTTTATTAGTCCTAATTCTTCCCCCCAGCATTTTCAATGAGTGCCCCCTGGTTCTGGTATTGTGAGAAAGAGAGAAACATTTCTCTCTGTCAACATTTTCTACCCCATGCATAATTTTATAGACTTCAATCACATCCCCCCTCAGACATCTCTTCTCCAAACTAAAGAGCCCCAAACGCTGCAGCCTCTCCTCATAAAGAAGGTGCTCCAGTCCCACAATCATCGTCGTTGCCCTTCTCTGCACTTTTTCTATCTCTTCGATATCCTTTTTGAGATGTGGTGACCAGAACTGAACAAGTGCAGTCGCACCACGGCTTTATATAAGGGCATGACAATCCTTACAGTTTTATTATCAACTGCTTTCCTCATTATCCCCATTATTTCCTAATAATAATTATTATTATTTTCACAGCTGCCATGTGTTGAGTTGACATTCCCATAGAACTATCAACTAAGACGCCCAAGTCAGCCTTTTGAACGGTCCAGGCTAAGGACGGGTTCATGTCACTCGCCTTTCACCTATGTTTATTGGCCTGGGTGGAAAGGACTTAGGGGCAAATGAAAGGACAATAACAGGGTTAAATCCAACCAGATTTTTCACAAGATCTTTTACACAAAAGCATATACTAATGTAGTGGATGTTGGGCAGAGAAATTGTAGAATACAGAGGGTAGTAGGTGGAGAACAACTCCAGCAAAATATAACGGGTGCTTTTAGTGCTGTAGCAATTATCTTGGATGTGAGAATAGAATGGTAAGAGCTATTATATAAGTTCACCAACTTTTCATCTCTGGAATGCTGGAGGGGCATGCTGTGGCTCGGCCCCTCCTACGGGGATCTTAGTACCCCTTCCAACCTCTCGCGATGTACCGGAGTTCCACTACCGTCTGGATGATAAGTAGATGTAAACAAACCCTTCAAGAGGTTGTCTGAAAACAAATGTGTCCCGATAGTTCTAGTTCTTCCAAAAACAGCAGAGGAGCTGATGACCCTCTTTTTTGCACCATACAATTTTAGACAGTAGATGCGGCTCATAAAAAAAGCTGCAGTATTCCAAACAAAAACAGACCCTTCTCCACACATAGAATCAGAGGTGGGATCCAGCAGGTTCTCACCAGTTCCCGAGAGTGGGTTACTAATTATTTGTGTGTGCCGAAAGGGGGTTACTAATTGGGTCCACTTTTCCATCTCCACGCCCTTGCCTCCCCGAGAGGCATCCTGCCTTTGAACGTGAAGGTTCCATTTAGCAATTGCGACTAATAATGTAACTCCCTGAACTGGGTTAATCCCTTCCAGGTCCTGCAATTCATTGATTCTCAGCCTTTCGTACCTTTTATCTCACCAGTCTCTATCAAAGAGCCTGGGTGTTTCACCATTGCTGTGTTCAGATTTGTGAGTTGGGGCATTTTCTATAATGTGATGATGATTTAGAACTGACCTGGTGCAAAAAAAAAATTGGGGGGTTGTGGTGGAGTGGCTGCCCATGGGCGGGCATCCAACTCAGGTTTTGCTCAGGGCTCAGGTTTGCCTAGGTACGCCTCTGCCCCCTTTGCTGAGCGGGGGCTGGCGAGGGAACCTGTTACTAAAATTGTTGGATCCCACCACTGCATAGAATGCTAGCATATCAGGGACAATCTCCTTGATACGCTATTTTTCTGGCTGAGGGGTATTTTAAAAAAACATTATGTGAGCCATCTATTTACAGTCTCAAGAGAAACAGTTCAGAAGCATTTGGGTGCTGTGTGGTTTCCGGGCTGTATGGCTGTGTTCTAGCAGCATTCTCTCCTGACGTTTCACTTGCATCTGTGGCTGGCATCTTCAGAGTTCAGAAACAGTTTGGCCCTCTTGTGTGCTAGGGTTGCCAGGTTGGGAAACTTCTAGAGATGGGGGGGGGGAGTCTGGGGAGGACAGGAACATCTGTGGGGTATAATACCATACTTGCAGGAAACAATACATAAGACAGAGCCCTTTTTTTTACAAACAAGTAACTGAAACTCAGAACAAGCAATAAAAAAATTGCCTCTCAAATACCTGTCAGCATGCTTCCAAGAAAATCCTGTTTTTCTCAAGCAAGCGAGGCACTCTTTGAAGTCAATTTCCATCAGCAGGCCCAAGGGTAAACCTCGAAAAGTACGCTCAGGGGAAGGGAAAAAAAAGGCCTTTTGTTATTGTACCTGGGGGAAGGTTCTCCCTTAAAGCGTTGTCTGAGAGGATAAGGATGCATAGCAGTGACTTCTGCTCCTAAGGAAAGGCAGTGTGAGTGACAAGAGGAAGCTGGAACTTGACGGCCGAAGTTCTGCGTTGGACATGAATCTGCATTAGATTGATTGTAGATGAACCCTGAAAACTGACTTTTCTCTCTTTCATTCACATGAAGAAAAGAATTGCGGAACATTATTAGTTTCCATTTTATATAGTGTTGGACTTGGTGGGGCTGGCCCTTGACGACAGCATCATGAATGCTGAATGAATATCATCTATGCACATTAAAACAACCAACATTAAAACATCGTCATTAAAAGCATTCAATGAATTCAGCAATTCCAGTCGATTCAAGTGGGTATAATACCTCAGTTTCTGGAGGTAATACATCCGTACTCAGAGGTGGGATCCAGCAGGTTCTCACAGATTCCCGAGAGTAGGTTACTAATTTTTTGTGTGCCAAGAGACGGTTACTAACTGGTGATTTTGCCATATGATTTTTGCCTTAGTTACGCCCCTCCTCTCAGCAATAGCGCGCAGAACTTGAAGCAGTCTAGCAGGAGGTGCACCGGCATGCGTGGCAGCCTGCGACTGCGTGCATTCATTTCCTGCCCAAGGACTGGCGCAGCGGCTGCATCCTTGCCACAGCCCCGCCCAGGAATGCCCCGCCCACGGAATGCCCGGCCACGCCCCCGCTGTGCCCCGCCCAGCCCCATTGGCGCTACGCCACAGTTTGAATCACACCACCATGGGAACCTGTTGCTAAAATTTTCAATCCCACCACTGTCCATACTAGTGGGGAAAAGGGAATGGAAGGTAAGGAATGGGACGCAAAAAGGAACAAGGGGAAAAGGAAAATAGGGGGGAAAGGAGGAAAAGAGAGGGGAGAAACAAGGAGGGGAGAGAAAGGAAAGGGAAGATGGGAGAGAAAAGGAGAAAAACGGGGTGGGGAGGGCAGCTGGTACCACAGTTGCCTAAGGTTGCATGTATATATTCACCTGGGTGGGTCACATGGGGGTGCACTTTGGCCCCCTGCCCAATCTCCTCCCCCCATGCTCGGCCCCAAGCCACACATTTCCTGTTGCGGCACCACTGTCACCACAAACTTCCCCCCACAGCAAACCTTTTCCTCCATCTGAGTACCACTGGCCGGCAACACACCCTGCCCCCAGTGTGTTGCCAGCTGGAAAGGTTTGTGGGGGTTTGTGAGTGTGGTGAGGGGAATTAAGCAGGGAGCAGGGCAGGAGGTGTTCAGCTTAGGGCTGGGTGCCATTTTGTAGCAGTACAACCCTGGACTTCCTTGATGGTCTCTCATCCAAGTGCTAACCAGAGCTGACCCCACTTAACTTCTGAGATGGGACAAAATCGGGCTAGCCTGGGCTACCCAAATCTGCCAGATTAGAGCCGTGCAAATGTTTGCCGATTTTGATTTTGAGCATTAATGTTGTGCTTTGGAGAAGCACAGGAGTATTTCTCCAAAAACACTTCAAAGCAAATGTATTTCCAGAGCTGTTTCTCACCATTTTCTTTGTTTATCTGCTTCTTCATTGTTGTTGTTTTTCCTGCCTGCTAGGGCTATCCTTCCCAGCATATATTTAGTCATCCAGGGACCACATAAATGAATGTGATGGTGTTATGAGTACGGCATGGCCAATCAGATCGGGCTGTGAATCGGCACCACAGTGAGGGCGAATGAAACTGATATAAAGTCTTCCCAGTATATGCAAATATTTTCATCCCCCATTCACTGTAGTTCAGCAGAACTGCTGGAAGTGAAAAATCTTTTGACACTTCAAAATGTTCCTGAAAATTGTTTCCCCTTTCCGCTGAGCCTTAAATTAGTCTCTCTCTTTTAATACCTCTGGCTACTATTTTTTCAGCTGGGAACAAACTGAGTTCCGTTAGCAACCATCATAAATAAGCAGCTAGTCCTTAAAGCGGATGCTATACCATGGAGCTGTAGTAATTCCCAATTACCATCAAGTGAGCTGTTGCACCTTTCATTCATTCACAAGAAAAGTCTCACAGGAATCCATGCCCAACGAAGAGAGACTTAGGGAGCTGGGGATGTTTACTCTGGAGAAACGAAGGTTAAGGGGGGACATGATAGCTATGTTAAAATGTTTGAAGGGATGCCTTGTCGAAGAGGGAGCAAGCTTGTTTTCTGCTGCCTCAGAGACTAGGGCACAAAGTACTGGATTCAAGGTGCAGGAAAAGAGATTCCATCTAAACATTAGGAAAAACTTCCTGACGGTCAGGGCTGTTCAACAGTGGAATTCACTGCCTAGAAGAAGAAGAAGAAGAAGAAGAAGAAGAAGAAGAAGAAGAAGAAGAAGAAGAAGAAGAAGAAGAAGAAGAAGAAGAAGAAGAAGAAGAGGAGGAGGAGGAGGAGGAGGAGGAGGAGGAGGAGGAGGAGGAGGAGGAGGAGGAGGAGGCGGAGGAGGAGGAGGCGGCGGCGGAGGAGGAGGAGGAGGAGGAGGAGGAGGAGGAGGAGGAGGTGGCGGAAGAGTTTGGATTTATATCCCCCCTTTCTCTCCTGCAGGAGACTCAAAGGGGCTTACAATCTCCTTGCCCTTCTCCCCTCACAACAAACACCCTGTGAGGTGGGTAGAGGCTGAGAGAGCTCCAAGAGTGGTGGAGTCTCCTTCTTTGGAGGTTTTTAAAGAGAGGCTGGATGGACATATGTCAAGAGTGCTTTGATTGTGTGTTCCTGCATGGCAGGGGGTTGGACTTGATGGCCCTTGGGGTCTCTTCCAACTCTATAATTCTATGATTCTATGAAATGATACCTCTTGGTATCATAAAGGACTCCCAGTGAGTCAACCCACAGTAAGAATGTCAGGAGGAATGCAATAATGTGTTTGCCTATATTGTGAATTAATCTTCTCCCTCGTCTCCTCCTCAGCTACCTTTCTGTGCCCTTTCTTTCTTATCTTCCTTATCACACGCTTTTTTCCTTTTCATTAAATCAGCATTTGGAAGGGATGCTACCCCCCTCAGAATACCTGATCCCTGCGGACCTTCTCTGAAGCAAGCCCCCTCACCCTCTTGGCTTATGCATTTCTCGCATGGTCTGTGAGCACGTAAGCAAAGAAGGAATCCAGACCTCCTCTGGAGACTAGTCAATGGAAGGTATTTCCCCCACTGCCTCACCATTTTAATTAGCACTGAACAACAGCTTGAAAGCTGGAGCAATGAATTTATCTACCTCAGCTGGTTAAAAAAAAAAGCACACACATTCTTTTGTTTACGATTTATTTGGCGATAAAGGAATGTGAAAGACCTTTTTTTGAAAGACAGAGAGAGGAGAAGGGATTAAATCTCCCCCTGAAAGCTAGGAATTTCCACATAGTTAAAGGACACCGAACGTGTCAGATTCTCACAGTATCGGAACGAGCATTCGCCGGTGGGAAAGGAACTGGAAATAATTTGATCCACAAATGTCTCCTCAAAATCCTTCTTTGAGATTCAAGAGATATAGTCTAAAGATTTGGATGTAAACAAAATGTTCACCACAGGGGTGCTGACTTTTAAACTTATCACTCCAGGTGTGTAAAATGTTGTCAAGTTGCAGCGGATTTCCAGGGCAAGAGACAGACAGATGTGGTTTGCCATTGTATGCCTCTGCTTAGAAGCCTTGGACTTCCTTTGAGGTCTCCCAGCCAACTGCTACTCAGAGCTGACCTGCTTTAGTTTCTGATATCTGATTGGATTAGGGCCCCGTGGTGGCGAACCTTTGGCACTCCAGATGTTATGGACTACAATTCCCATCAGCCCCTGCTAGCCTGGACAATTGGCCATGCTGGCAGGGGCTGATGGGAATTGTAGTCCATAACATCTGGAGTGCCAAAAGTTCGCCACCACTGGATTAGGCTAACCTGGGTTATCCACTGGATTGGAAAATAAACGGAAATTTTGAGGTAAATAAACGGAAATTTTGAGGTAAAGCCTGAGGACGGAAGGGTTTGGAAATGGAGAGGCCTCAACTGGGCATAATTCCTTAGAGTCCAGCCAACAAAGCAGTTATTTTATCCAGGGGAACTAATCTTGACTTCCTGGAGATCAATTGTAATAGTTTAGGGAAAACAGTTGGCTCCGAGGCGTGCGTTACTCGGGAGTAAGCCGGGTGGTAGTCGGTGGCTTTGCTTTGAAGCAACCGTGCAGCTCTTCCAACGGGTGAATCACGACCCTAGGAGCGTTTACTCAGAAGCAAGCCCCGTTGCCAGCAACCGAGCTTGCTCCCAGGTAAAGGATCGTGCTTTAGTTCTTCGCATGAAAATCAGTGGGATTTAACGGCGTTAAACAGGGTTGCTTACACTGTTTCCCCAAAACTAGGTCTTAGGTTTAATGCTAATAATCAAGCCCAGCAGCCCAGGCCAGCCTAAATATGTGGGGGGGGGGCACTCTGTTTGCGCGTGCCCACAGAGAGGGCTCTGAGTGCCACCTCTGGCACCCGAGCCATGGGTTCGCCACCAGTGGTATAGTAATTAAGAGCAGTGGACTCTAATCTGGAAAACCCGGTTTGATTCCCCACTCCTCCTCCTTCAGACAAAGGCTGTCCTTGTAAAATAGTTTGATTTTGCTCTGTACTAATTATTATGGATTTTCTGTTGTTTAAAATATTCAAATTATTGCATTGAAAATAAAAATCAGCATTCTGTTTTCTCAGAGGCCCTGCATGGGACTGTCAAGTACACCTTGGGTGTGTGTGTGTGTGTGTGTGTGTGTGTGTGTGTGTGTGTGTTCCCTCGCCGATGCCTCTTGTGTGTGTGTGTGTGTGTGTGTGTGTGTGTGTGTGTGTGTGTGTCCTTTCTCTCCTATAAGGAGACTCATGGGTCGAATCCCCACTACCGTCTTAGCCAGGTTTCAGAACCCAAACTAACCAGGTTTGAGAGCATTTGCATTCTGAAACCTGGCTAAGACGCTAGTGGGGATTCGACCAGGGAGGTCGTCCCTCAAACCTGGTTAGTTTGTGTTTTGAAACCTGGCTAAGACGGTAGCGGGGATTCGACCAAGGTGACTTACAATCTCCCTCTCCCCACAACAGACACCTTGAGAAGTAGCTGGGGCTCAGAGAATTTGGAGAGAACTATTGACTAGCCCAGGGTCACCCAACAGGTTTTATGTGGAGAAGCAGGAAACAAATCCAGTTCGCCAAATTAGAGTTCGCCACTCATGTGGAGGAGTGGGGAATCAAACCTGGTTCTCCAGATTAGAGTCTACCACTCTTAACCACTACACAACATTGGTTAGGGTTGTCAGACCTTGGGCTGAGTCACAGCTCTTGGAGCTCTCTCGGCCCCAGCTACCACCTAGAAACTATAGTGTATATGTAACCTCAGCTTGTGGGTTCTGTGGGGCAGAACTTGGAATTAGTTTGCAACAACAATTTAAAACAAAACAGTTTACTTCTCTTAACAAATAACTTTTAAAACATTTAACATGTACACTTTACAGGTCCTGTTCAGGTTGCATTTTCAAGTCCTTATATTTACAGTCTATTGATACTGCCAAGTCCAATTCTTCTTTGCAGGTGGGTTGGCTCCTGAAGACTCCAAGGGCTTGATGAACAGGATTCAACATGATGAAGGTTTCCAGGAGAACTCTCACCCATTACAAACATAAAAAACCCTGAAACAATAAACTCCAACATTTACAACATAGCAAAAATAAACTAACACCTTCCCACTAGTTCCCAACAACATTGCAGTTACCTTAACAAGGTGTTAAGGGCTTATACCAATCAAGGTCCGAGTCTGGTAGCCTTGTCTCCTCCAAACTACCTGAGCTCTGCAGCCTCCTCCTGCTTTGGGTCTCCACCCTTTTCTGGGTCAACCCATTCTGAGCATGGGGGTTACAAATACAATAGAAGGGGTGTGTGCAACTGGAATAACCAAACAAGCTAATATTTGCACACAACATGGCTTGCAGTCATAGACTGTATAATGTATTGTCGAAGGCTTTCACGGCTGGATTCAACTGGTTGTAGTGGGTTTTCCGGGCTGTGTGGCCATGGTCAGGTGCATCTTGTTCCTAACGTTTCGCCTGCATCTGTCGCTGGCATCTTCAGAGGTGTATCACAGCAGGAAGTGGACACAGTGTGTAACAGACTTCCTACTGTGACACACCTCTGAAGATGCCAGCCACAGATGCAGGCGAAACACTAGGAACAAGATCTACCAGACCATGGCCACACAGCCTGGAAAACCCACTACAACCAATAGACTGTATAATTTGTGAACTGGCTAAATCTACAATGTATACATTGAAGAGGCTGTGTCTTCGTACATCTTCAAGTACATCTTCAGCTATGCTCCTCCAAAGACATGGTTCTATCCATAATTGGATCCATTCTTGGAAGGATTAAAGCCTGAGATGTCCTTGGGCGTTATACACTTGAGGATTTCAGATTCTTAAGTAAGTCTCTGCATGGCTATCTATTACTTTGCCTGGCCTCAGGGGGCCAATATACTCTTCCGCCATGAATGGGGTAGGAGACATAGCTAATAGCTCGCTGAATGGAAGACCAGCCTTTCAAAGCTGTGCACAATGGAAACCAGATAGCGTGAAATAAAGCAGATTAACTTTATTTTTCTGCCTATCAGTGTCGAGTGGTACGGGTGTCAGCCAACTGTTAAACTGCCATTGTGAGAATCCCAGTTCCTCAAAGGGGAGATTTCTACAGTTAAATCCTAGAGCAGTCATGAAAATTACACTCCAGAGTAATCCTTTGTTAATATGCAACACTTTCTTCTTCTTTTTTTTTGCCTTGGAAGCGAGATTATATAAATTTTGCTCAACATTCAAGCTGGCTTTCTGAGCAAGGTGGCAGCCTCCCGCAGTGTACTGCCAATGGCAGATGATTTATAGGGTTTTTAAAAATCTAACCCCCCAATCTTGTTTTAAATGACAGTTTATGCTGGGAGACGCACATTTTTCTGTCTTTTGTAAACCCACCTCCCTTTTAACTTGGGCTTACAAGATATTTATCATGATCGTTATCCATTCCAAATTATTCAGTTGGAAATATGGGATAAAACTTGCAATGGAGATCCTCCAGAATTACAGTGGATCTCCAGACTACTGTTCCCCTGGAGATAACGGCTGCTTTGGAAGGCGGTCTCGATGGCATTAGACCCCACGGAAGTTCTTGCCCTTCTCAAACCCCGCCCTCCTCAGGCTCCACCCCCAAAAGGAGCAGCAGTGGCGTAGGAGGTTAAGAGCTCGTGTATCTAATCTGGAGGAACTGGGTTTGATTCCCCGCTCTGCCGCCTGAGCTGTGGAGGCTTATCTGGAAAATTCAGATTAGCCTGTACACTCCCACACATGCCAGCTGGGTGACCTTGGGCTAGTCACAGCTCTACGGAGCTCTCTCAGGCCCACCCACCTCACAGGGTGTTTGTTGTGAGGGGGGAAGGGCAAGGAGATTGTCAGCCCCTTTGAGTCTGCTGCAGAGGGGAAAGGGGGGATATAAATCCAAACTCTTCTTCTTCTTCTAGGTGTTTCTCAGCCTGGATTTGGCAACCTGGGCAGCCCTATCCAAAGCTCAAGGTGGCCAGGGATGGCGTTGCTGCCACGCTTCCCTGCTGCCTCCAGAGGGCTTTCAGGTAGCATGGGGAAGTGGCTAAAACAAACCAACCCTGCCATTTGCAAGGCCACCATAGTGCTAAATGGAGTTATGCCACCCTAGCCCTGAACTCCCCCACCACACTCTCTGCTGAACTCCCCCTGCCTTGCCCCTGCTACTGTGCTTCCCCCTGGCAAAAAAACCCCTCCAACAAAATGTTTCCTCCATTCAATGCAAGCAGCACCAGCTGGCAACGCACTGGGGGCGGGTCCACTTGGAGGAGGAAAAGGGGTTGGAGGTTGCGGTTGTTAGGGCAGCAGCATGGTGGCAGTGGGGGAATTCAGCAGGGGCAGGGAGTTCAGCCAGGGGCTGGGTGGAATGAGAGTGGAGGAGGAGGAGAGTTTGGATTTATATCCCCCCTTTCTCTCCTGCAGGAAACTCAAAGGGGCTGACAATCTCCTTGCCCTTCCCCCCTCACAACAAACACCTGTGAGGTAGGTGGGGCTGAGAGAGCTCCGAGAAGCTTGACTAGCCCAAGGTCACCCAGCTGGCATGTGTGGGACTGTACAGGCTAATCTGAATTCCCCAGATAAGCCTCCACAGCTCAGGCGGCAGAGCGGGGAATCAAACCCGGTTCCTCCAGATTAGATACATGAGCTCTTAACCTCCTACGCCACTGCTGGGTGGAGTGGGGGCCAAAATGCATTGCTCACATGACCCCTCCCCCCCAAAGATATGCCACTGCAACCAGGGGTCAGCATCCCAACACAGAGAGCATTCTTGCCCAAGAAGAGTCTGTCCTCATCTCTGTTACAAAAATGAACAGAAACTGGCAGGGTGGCCAGCTCTGGATTGGAAAATAACAGGAAGTTGTAGCCTGGGGAGGGGAGGGTTTAGGGAGGGGAGGGACCTCAGCGAGGTACAATGCCATAAAGTCTACCCTCCAAAGCATTCTACTTTCTCCATGGAAACTGGTCGCTGCCATCTGGAGATTAACTGTAAGAGTGGGAAATCTGCAGGGGACACCTGGAAGTTGGCAACCCTAGAAACTGGGCCCTGAGGGAGACTAATACGGTCTCATGGGGAGACAGACGTAGTCCATCCAACATATGAATCCAAGGCAGTGAAGTCATGCCATTTATACCCCATCGAGCACCAATGAGCCACTGATGCAAAGCGGTCCTGAAAACAACACAAAGGAAGCAGCAAACAGTGTGATCATCAAGATTCACACGTTGTGTTTACACGTGGGAGAAACAAAAACAGAATCGGGGGCTTCACGATGGAGCCGCAGGGCTATAAGATTCGATAGCAGTTCTGGTTGGAGGAAAGGTACCCTGCTGGTGGGTGGTCCCAGCAGAGACGGAGATCTGTCACATGCATTGTGGATCACAGGCAAGCGTTTAGAATTGCGGTTATCTTTCTCATTGATGCTCCTATTGATTTGAGCTGGGTTTTTTTTTCAGCAGGATGCTTCTTTGGAGAGTGCTACTGATATCAATCAGACACACTTCCAAGTAAATGTGTTGAGTTCTGGAGTGGTTTTGGGCCACTTGAGAGGGGAAGGCTTTATGGCGGAGTGGTTTCCTTTGCTGATTTCTAGTGGCTGGCCATCATGTTGACAGATCTTCTGCCTGGAAAATGGCTGACGATGACTTCCTAATTAACAAGTGCTAAACAGCTCTAAACTACAGTCGCTCAACTACTCTGTCCTGAATCTAAATTCCTCAGTTTTTCTTCCAAATCCGTATTAGTCCTTTTTAAACTGACTGGGTTACATTGAGTCGTATAATAAAGTTATCCCTTTATTAGGGGTGCGCTGCCCCCTGCAAACTGGAAATCCTGTTCACCTAAGTATGACCTAAAATAAAAGCTGTACTGGGGTGCTGTGTGGTTTCCGGGCTGTATGGCCGTGTTCTAGCAGCATTCTCTCCTGACGTTTCGCCTGCATCTGTGGCTGGCATCTTCAGAATCCTCTGAAGATGCCAGCCACAGATGCAGGCGAAACGTCAGGAGAGAATGCTGCCAGAACACGGCCATACAGCCCGGAAACCACACAGCGCCCAAGTGATTCCGGCCGTGAAAGCCTTCGACACTCTATGGTTAGTTTAATATCAGGGAAGAAAATGAAAGGCGAGGTGGAGAAAAGGAAAGCACATAAACTGGATGAGCTATCTCCAGAAAAACACTCGCCCCAAACAGGGAAGTACAACAAACTGATTTATAACATGAATAGCAAGTCTAAACACATTAATAGTATTATAAACACATTCTTATTCAATACATTGAATTACGCTGGAATCAAGTTCATTCACAAATCCTGCAAACGGGGCGCCATTCATGAGTAGAAGCAACACTTCAATAGTCAGAATGGCCCCCCGTTTGCGGGATTTGTGAATGAACTTGATTCCAGCGTAATTCAATGTATTGAATA
>NC_059433.1:62762668-62782930 GCF_021028975.2 Sphaerodactylus townsendi
TTTCGTCAAAAAAGTCTTTGGCTTTCTGCTCTTCAGGAATTCCTTACATTGCTGTCAGGGAATCCATTAGTCCTTTTTTTCCTACAAGTGCTGGACTTCTGGTGTACAACATGCAGAAGTTGGTTGTTTCTTGATCACGTAGAAGGTAATGTGGTAGCCCCCTATAGAGGGTTCCGAGCCTTCTCTTCTAGGATTCTGAGGGAAACCACTCAGGAGAATCGCCTCTCACTGGTGACTCCTCTCCCGCCCTCGCCTCCAGTTCGCTGCCTTTAAGGCGCTAGGACGGCGGTTGTGGATGTGCTCTCATGGAGAGATCCAAGCAGCCGCTCAGCTTGCCTATGGGATCGAGCGCCTGTGGATCGGATTCCCACCTGATTCCGTATGGATTATAAGCCCGGTGATGCAAACCGCCTCCAGGGAGGAAACAGATCCAACTGCCATGGGCATGCTCGCACTAGGGAGTCGGGATTGAACGGTTCCTGGACTCCTACTTTGATGATCCCCCCCGTGATCCACAATGGTGCTAAGCACGGGGTCTGCCCAAACCCACCTCCTCAGATTGGGACAGTGACGTGGGATCTGGATCTCGGATTGGGAGAGGCTTCCGTGTCGGTTCTCTGCTTCTCCGCCCCCAGGATTGGGGTCAGGTGACATGCAGCAAATGCCCCTGGGCGCTATCGGAGGGCTTGAAGAGCTGCCGTCCGAAGAGGAAGAACTCGAAGAGGGACTCACTACCATTCCGGATGACTTCCCCCTCCCCTCTAAAGACATTGTGCCAAGCTGGAAGTGGTCAAACTGGGCGGGAGGCGGCAGAAAGCTGGAACCGCGAACCAAAGTACTGGGAGGGAGGGAGAGGGAGAAACTGCAGCAGGACCGCTAAGCCCTACAAACGCTCCGGGCCAAGTTAGTACAACTTGAGTTGAATCGCAAGCAAAGATGCACCTACAACGCCAGTACCTAATTAGAACTTATCGATCCATGACAAAGTCCTGGATCAATCCAAGTTGACCCTCGAGTGCCAGAGGGAAAGTATCAAGGCCATCCAAGCGCAAAGCTGGGATCAAGTAGCCCTACAGCTGGACGCACAAGCCAAACTGGCTCCGTGAAAGAAGGGCCCTACACGCTTCATCAAGACGCTTTGACGCTGTAAGGGAGAGGGAACAGCTGCCTTGGAAGAAGATCTTGAAAAACGACAGCGCGGTGACAACGCTGCATGTCGGGGATTATAGCCTCACCCCCCGCTCCTGCCAGTGCTCCTCCCGCCGTGCGGTCAACCTAAGCTAGACCACCTCCAGTTCCACCTCCTCAATGCCCGCCCCTTTTACTCGCAAGAAGAACACCGGCACCAGGTCCAGCTTTCCTCTTGGCTCCCCGGGTGGTGCCTCCACCGGCCCGGGTAGCCCCTGTACCACCAGCCGGCCACCAGTACAGCCACAGCTCCCAGCGAGTGCCCAGAGCGGCGGAGAGGGGGGATACTACAGGACCCCCCCATTCCGCCCTGCTTTGACGGTAATCATTTAGACTGCCTCGCATTTCATCCTTCAACCAGATGCGCATATGGAGGAGTTCAATGGATTTATATCGGCCCTGAACGCGGAGAAAATCAGAGATATCGGGTCCACCTTTGGATGGGTGGCAGCGGATTGGTTTCAGACAGCCGGCGCAACAAGATGAAGACACGCCGCGACGGTGGCTGGATTCCTTCAAGCCTGGCTCTATGCTACCGCTTCCAATGCACTCCAGATGCTGGAAATGAAGCTATTCTCAGACAGTCAAAACCATATTCAGCAGGGCAAACTTCCCTTTGCCGGACTCACCGTGAGTTTCGCATGGCGGCTGCCAAACTCCCCCTAGATTGGCCGGGAACGCATGAAGTGTGAACACTTTATGCGTGGCTGTGAATAGCAAACTTCGAGAGACGGTAAGTTTGATCCGTGATCCCTCAGACTCATCAGCCGAATGGATCGAGCTTGGTTCGCAAGTAGCAGCTCATTTGGACTACGCTCGTGCTACCGGACGTCGCTTCACCACCCCGGGCCACTCACCGGGTTCCTCAGAAGCCAATCACAGCGCCTGCTTCTACTGAAATCCACTTGGTGAACGCCACTGGCCAAGGTTGGGATTGTGCCTCTACTGCAGGTGGCCCGGGCCACTTGGCTGCCAATTGCTCCAAAGAAACCGGAACTCCTGTTCCGGCTCCGCGCGTCTCCTCCGCCAGTTTCCCACGGGCGGTCTGGACCGGCCACTTTACAGGGTCTTACTCTGTTGCCCCGAGGACGACTTCGAGGGAAGGAGAAGCGGTAGTCTGCCTTTCGGGTCCGCACCCGTGGACATGGGACCTACTCCTGACTCGGTGAGTGAAGGCAGCGCGCCCATTAACATTCTGCCACGCTTGATAACCTCACTAAACATACTGCATTCTGGCCTCAGCCCTCGTTGATTCCGGGCTGTTCTAATTGTTTAATGCGGCTCCCAAGTGGCTGAGGAGCTCGGCTTAGACCGGATCCCCTTAGTGAAACTCCCATCCCGTTTCACTCAAATGGATTTGAGTCCAGCTGGGCTTGAGGGTCCGCTGCCTGGCTTAAAACGCGAACCTGTCCCTCCTCCACAGTTGTGCTGATCACTGGGAGAGAATTAGCTTCATCCTAGCTCTGCTTGCCAAACATTCCATTGTTTTGGGCATGCCATGGTTGCTGCTACATGAACTAAAATTCTATTTGGAAGGAGCTGGATCCTGGAATTCACAGATCCTCCCTGTGGGGAGCATATGAACTGGGCGGGAGGAACTGCCTACCAATGACCCTGCCCCGCCAGTTTCCGTAGCTTTAAACGCCTTCAGAGTTCATCAATTCCCAGTAGCCATCCCCCCCATGTAATCGGGACTTCATTAGGGTGTTTCAAGAACAAGAGTGCGATCAACTGCCCTCCCATAGGGATAATTGATTGTGGGCAGATTTTATTGCAACCTCGGGAGCTCAGCTACCTAAGGGCCGTATTCACCGTGATGAGTCCCATCGAGGGAGAAGGGAACTGCAGTGCCTTCCTAGATAAAAAAAAACCTAGCCTGCCCGGATTTATAAGGAGAGCAACTTAAACACACGCGATGCTGCCCCGGGTTCTTTTTGTTAAGAAAAAAAAGATGGATCATTAAGATTGTAAAATTGATTATCGTGGATTGAATGCTGTTTCCATGTCCAACAAATATCCCTTTGCCTTTAATCAAAGACCTTTTAGATGCTGCTGTGGGCAAGGGCCGGATCTCTTACTAAATTGGATCTTGAGAGAAGCATACTATCGAAGCCAGGGATTATGGAGGGCTATGAACACCTTGACTGGCGCTTAATGGCTACAAAGTTTGGACAATATGAATATTTAATAATGCCCTTCGGGTTAAGTGGGGCCCCCTGAGCGCTCATGGCTTTTAATCAACGAGGTGGTAATTGCATGACTTACTATACAAAGGAGTAGTCCGCTATCTAGACGACGTGACACTTATCTCGAAAACTCTTTGAGGAACATGAATCCTTAGTTAGGGAGGTACTGCAACGTTTGTTTGACAATTCTCTTGCTCTTGGTAAAGCTCTCAAAATGTTGTTTCCATCAACCCTCCATTGATTATCTGGGCTATCGGATCTCCCTCTGATGGGTTGGAAATGGATCCTGCAAAAATAGAAGCGGTAACTACAAATGGCTAGTCCCCACCACTAGGAAGGAACTGCAGTCTCTTTTCCTAGGGCTTTGGTAAACTTCTATCGGGATTTTATACTCCCAATTTGCTGAACTGACCCTACCTTTGACTGATCTTTTACGCACTATAGCGATCTACAGGGCAACTAAGCCCGGGGCCCTCCCTCCCTTGGTCTCCTGAACACAACTAGCTTTCCAGCTTTAAAATCAGTATTTCTACTTCTGAGCCTATCTTAAAAAAATATCCCCACCGACTGACCTCCCTTTCCTCGTTTCACGTGGACGCATCGGATGTGGGTATACGCTCGGCGCTGCCCTCCTGCAGAGAGAAATAAAAGATGGAAAACTTGTGCTGCGTGTGCTTATTTGTCAAAAAAAGTTTTCCAGGCTCTGAACTCAACTGGACTGTAGAGGAGACAAGGGAGACAGCTCGCGGACATTAAAAGCGGCTCTTAGCACTCTGGCGTCACTGGCTTGAGAGGGAGCCAAAACACCCCTTCCAGGGTTTGGTCAGATCACAAGAACTTAGCCGCCCTTTCTACCCCCCTTTCAAGATGTCTGGGTGCGAAACAGCTCCGGCTAAGGCTGACTTTTTCTCCCGCTTCTCCTTCACAGTCCATTTCTTCCCTGGAAAAACTAATAAACTGGCTTCATGCACCTTGTCTCGTCTCGTCGGGAGGGGGAGGTGTCTCTTCCCTTCACGGGATATTCCACGCACTCATCCTCTCCCCCTCCCAACTCAGTTTTAGCCCGTCACCCGATCGCATAAACTGCCTCTCTCCTACTGCCCGTTCCCAGCATCAGTTTCTCCCCCTTCCTCACGGGAACTTCGAGGAGGCGGATGTCTTCATGAAGCCACCCATGGAGGAAAGGGACTCCCAGCTGCGTTTGAGTGGGGTGGCGTCTGGAAAGGGTGGAGTGGTTGGTATGTGCCCCCCCTCAACTACGTAAGCAGGTTCTTTCAAGCCTGCCACGATGCCAGGTCGGCTGGACATTTTGCTTTTCCTCAAGATTCTTTGCATCTGGCTCACGCCAGTTTTGGGTGGCGCTGGCTATCGCAAGGAACATTGAAGCCTATATCAAAGGGGTGTACGGTTTTCCATGCTGCAGGAGGCCAAAACTATTCCCGGCAAAGCCTCATGGTCTTTTGAAGTCGGCTCCCCGTGGCATCCAGGACCCTGGGAGGTTATCTCGGATGGATTTTATTAAGCAGATTTGCTCCGACAAGCCAGGAGTAACACCGTGTTGTAGGGTGAGTGAGGTGGATTTATTCTTCTAAACAAGCACATTTTGTTCCCTGCTCCACCATCCCATCCGCACCGAAGTTAGGTACGTTTGTTTATTCCAACATATTTATCAGCTCTGCACTCCTCTCCCTGTCAAGGTGGTATCCCGACCCAGCGGCCTCCCAATTTGTCTCGAAGTTCTGGAAGGCCTTTCTCGAGTTGTTGGGGTCCACCTCCCCGGCCACTTACAGCCACTACCACGTTCAAAGTGACGGGAGTCAGAGAGAAATCGAACAGAACTCCTAGAACAGTATTTATGCGTTGTTACACTAACTTTACCATCAGGAATAATTGGTGTGAATTGATCCCATTTGCAGAGTATGCCTACAACAACTTTGCATCCATAGTAGGCACGCAAAAAACTCCCTCTCTTTGAAATCGACATTCATCTGGTAGTTCGTTCCCACCACTACCCCGCTCCCCACAGGGCGCGTTGCACCCCCCCCCGAAGTTCGGGAGCAATGGATTTCTTCCTCAATGGGCCGAGGGATGCGAAATCGGTTCAAACCGCCCTGCAGCAAGCGAAGGGAGTCCAAAAAGTTCCAGGCGGGATAAGCAACCGCTTTCGGACTTCCCGTTGCGCAAGTGCCAGAGAGCTTAGCAGGTCTATTTGTCTACTACTAAGAACCCCGGGGCCACGTTCATAAATATACTCAAAATTAGGCAAAAAATTCGTGGGGCCTTTTAGGATTACAAAAGTGATTAATGATGTGACTGCTTTCGCCTAGATCTGCCTAATTCCTTTAAGTAACATTCATCCCGTTTTCCATTCCAGTAGTTTACTCAAGGAGGCTCCCGGTTCCGATGCTTTGCACGACCCTCGAGATACCCCTCGCCCGACTCATAATTGATGGTCACAAGCACTATCAAATTGACGCTGATCCTGGACTCTCGTTTTAATCAAGCACTTGTCGGCTTGCAGTATTTGGTTTCTAGGGTGGGGTATTCATCTGGCCACAATCAATGGGTAGACTTGGAAAACATAGACGCCCCCTCCTTATTCGCGTGCATTCCATCGTGCCTTTCCTCAGAAGCCCGGGTAGGAGGGTTTTGTTAGAGAGAGGCAGAGTGTAAAAGGTTTCAGTGGAACTCGAATCTCTTTACAGTGGTTTGGCCTTGACTGAGTTCTTAGGCTCGGGCGATGAGTTGCCAGTCGCAGCAGCACCCACGCTGCTGAGAGCTTATCTTGTAGAGAGAGATGAGGCATCTGCCGTTCCCATGAGAATGGGACCGGACCGATTGGGGGTGTGGAAAGGGGAAAGATATTATAGTTGAGCTTTTCGCGGGAAAACTCCATTCCTGACATGCTTCGTGTATGAGCTTTCTGAGATGTCTGAATAAAGGATCTTTCGTCAAAAAAGTCTTTTTATTTCTGCTCTTCAGAATTCCTTACAACAGGAGGGGGTGATGGCCACTAACCTGGATAGCTTTAAAAGGGGCTTGGACAGATTTATGGAGGAGAAGTCGATCTCTGGCTACCAATCTTGATCCTCCTTGATCTGAGATTGCAAATGCCTTAGCAGACCAGGTGCTCAGGAGCAGCAGCAGCAGCAGCAGAAGGTCAAAATAATAATAATAATAATAATAATAATAATAATAATAATAATAATAACCCCCCCCCCCCCCCCCCCCCCCCCCCCCCCACCCCCCCCCCCCCCCCCCCCCCCCCCCCCCCACCCCCCCCCCCCCCCACCTCCCCCCCCCCCCACCCATCCGATACTGGAGAGAAGGGGAACGCATCATGATTATGCCCTGGTTTTATTTTCATGTTTTTAAGGCTTCGTTGTGAACTACCTTGGACAAATCTCCAGCAAACCAGCCAGAGAATGGCAATGTACCCTCATTGTTTGGTCCTTCTGCCCCTTATATAAAGCACTGGTGCGACCGCACTTGGAGTCCTGTGTCCAGTTCTGGTTGCCGCATCTCAAAAAGGATATTGAGGAGATAGAAAAAGTGCAGAGAAGGGCAACGAGGATGATTGAGGGACTGGAGCACCTTCCCTATGAGGAGAGGCTGCAGCGTTTGGGACTCTTTAGTTTGGAGAGGAGATGTCTGAGGGGAGATATGATTGAAGTCTATAAAATTATGCATGGGGTAGAAAATGTTGACAGAGAGAAATTTTTCTCTCTTTCTCACAATACTAGAACCAGGGGGCATCCATTGAAAATGCTGGGGGGAAGAATAAGGACTAATAAAAGGAAACACTTCTTTACGCAGCAACGTGTGATTGGTGTTTGGAATATGCTGCCACAGGAGGAGGTGGTGCTGGCTGCTAACCTGGATAGCTTTAAAAGGGGCTTGGACAGATTTATGGAGGAGAAGTCGATCTCTGGCTACCAATCTTGATCCTCCTTGATCTCAGATTGCAAATGCCTTAGCAGACCTGGTGGGCCACTGCGAGTAGCAGAATGCTGGTCTAGATGGACTCTGGTCTGATCCAGCAGGCTAGTTCTTATGTTCTTATGTAGGGTCCTTTCCAAATGGGCCAATGAAAGCAGGGGGAAGGTGGGTTGCATGAACCTGCCCTCATCCTGGCCCCTGCACACGGCTGATTGTCCTGTGAACAGCCAGTGTGTTGGCCGGTGCGTGTCACCGTTTGTGTTCTCAGACCCATCCCTCTCCAGCTTCGCAGGCAGGCAGGACTGATCTCACAGGCTACGATGCGGCCTGTTTTCCCTGTGTGGCTCAGCAGGTAGAGAGCCAGAGAAGGGGTTTTCAAGAATCATGTCATGTGCGATTCTCTTGTTCTAATGCAGCTCACAGCTGTGGCTGTTTGCTCAGCCGTGGCTGAGAGCAACGTTAGAACAAAAGAATCACACATAACGCGATTCTTGAAAACTCCAGGGGAGGGGGGAAGGGGTGGAAATATGGAGCTGATTTGTGTTAGGATTGAGATCAGTGCAAAGTGTTCCCGCCCCCCCCCCCCAGGTTTTTTAATGGTGTTATCCTGGTTTAATTGTCCCATGCAGAAAGGCCCTAGATCAGTGGTGGGATCCAAAAATGTTCGTAACAGGTTCCCATGGTGGTGGGATTCAAACTATGGCGTAGCGCCAGTGGGGCTGGGCGGGGCACGATGGGGCCGTGGCCGGGCATTCCGGGGGCGGGGCATTCCTGGGCGGGGCTGTGACAAGGATGCAGCTGCTGCGCCGGTCCTTGGGCGGGAAACGAATGCACGCAGGCGCAGGCTGCCACGCACGCCGGTGCACCTCCTGCTAGACTGCTTCAAGTTCTGCGCGCTACTGCTGAGAGGAGGGGCGTCACTAAGGCAAAAGTCACGTGGCAAAATCACCACTTAGTAACCCCCTCTCGGCACACACAAATAATTAGTAACCTACTCTCGGGAACCTGTGAGAACCTGCTGGATCCCACCTCTGCCCTAGGTTATACTGAGCAGGTTTGGTACTTGAAGACAACTGCAAGACATGGGAGCTGGCTCACTTGGAAAAGATCTATGGGATTACAGACTCCTTAGAAGGGGTCTTACAAAAGCCAGTCCAATCCAACTTGCTCAGTGCAGGAAATCCAAGAGAATTCCCATCCAACTGTGGAGAGGCAAGTGTTAAGCAAGGTTTGACTGAAGGAGTTTCAGAGAGTAGCCATGTTGATTTGCAGTAGATTCAAGTTGTCGAGCCCTGGATCAGTAGCCAGTGCCGGAAGGAGTGGAGAATCAAACCTGGTTCTCCGGATTAGAGTCCACCATTCTTAAGAGCTACACCCTGCAACAGATGATATAAATTGTACACCAGGCTATAGTTTACAGCAGAGGTGGGATCCAGCAGGTTCTCACAGGTTCCCGAGAGTAGGGTACTAGTTATTTGTGTGTTCTGAGAGGGGGTTACTAATTGGTGATTTTGCCACCTGATTTTTGCCTTAGTGACGCCCCTCCTCTCAGCAGTAGCACGCAGAACTGGAAGCAGTCTAGCAGGAGGTGCACCGGCGTGCGTGGCAGCCTGCGCCTGCGTGCATTCATTTCCTGCCCAAGGACCGGCGCAGCGGCTGCGTCCTTGCCACAGCCCCGCCCAGGAATGCCCCACCCCCAGAATGCCCGGCCACGCCCCCGTCATGCCCCACCCAGCCCCATTGGCGCTACGCCACAGTTTGAATCCCACCACCATGGGAACCTGTTACTAAAAATTTTGGATCCCACCACTGGTTTACAGTCCTTAGACTTTTACCCTAAGCTTCTTTCTGAACGATATTACGGTGCAGCCCTGTTTCCAGTGCAAAAAGCCCTCTTGGATAATCCAACTTCCCGTAGTTTCTGGGAAGCCAGGAGACCGGGGCCACCACCAACAGTGTATGCACACAGGTTGTCTTTAGGGTGCTAGTTTACCGCCGTGTAATTTTGCTGCAACAGATGCACTCAGCTTCCCCTGTGGACATCTCAGAGAATCCAGCTCGTTCAGACCTGGCATGTAGAGCGTTGCTTTCCCAGAAGAGCCGTTGCTGGAGATTTCAAGCCAGGTGGTCTGAAAACTCGATCAGAGCCTACGGGCGTCTGTGATGAATTACAACTTTGATTAGTGTTTGTGCTTCGGGAGGCCTCCAAGCGACAGGGGCTCAGGTTTGCCTCCTCAGCAATTTCCCCGGCAGCTGTTCACCTTCTCCCCCGTGCTATTTTCAGGTGTAATAAAATTGCCTCTGAACTCGTGCGCCAATAAACACAGGATTGTATTGGAAGGCGAGATCTGTCCTGGGGTTAATCATATTTTCCTGCTGGGGATTCAATTTGGAGACCAAGGTGTTGGGAGATTTTTTTGGGGGGGGGTGTGAGAAAATGAGCAACTTGAATTCCGTTTCTTGAGATGTGAATGGGGCTGTGATCGCTGTAGACACAAGTACCACTTTGAGTCCCCAAGGGACAGGTTAACAGTCTAAGGGAATCCTAATAAACTTAAAGTATAAATCCAATATATTAAAATACAAGAGAAAGCATTTGTGAAAGCATTTTCAAAAAGATTAATGCTGGTTCACTAACCATTATCTTATAGCAGAGTCAGAGCTAGCGTGGTGTAGTGCTTAAGAGCAGGTGCACTTTAATCTGGAGTAATGGGTCTGATTCCCTGCTCTGCCACTTGAGCTGTGGAGGCTCATCTGGTGAACCAGATTAGCTTGTGCACTCCAACACATGCCAGCTGGGTGACCTTGGGCTAGTCACAGTTCTTCGGAGCTCTCTCAGCCCCACCACAATGAAGGAACCATGATCTGAACTGTACATTTTAGCATTGATTGTTTCAGGGCTGTGTTTATTTGGCGGGAGTTCTCTTGGGGCCTTCATCTACTGAAGCCGATGAATTCACAAGAGTTCACCTGGAGACTTCCTGGGCCACTAGCAAGAGAAAAGAAATGGACTTGTGGTTGACAAACTGTGAAAAAGGGAAAAGTCCATTTTAAACTTGAACAAGATCATGGGTTTGTTGTATTACTCAGTTCTCTGTTGTAATATGATTTAAATGAAAAGTAAAAGAGAAATTTTATTTTTTAAAAAATTGTTTAAGAACATAAGAACATAAGAACAAGCCAGCTGGATCAGACCAGAGTCCATCTAGTCCAGCTCTCTGCTACTCGCAGTGGCCCACCAGGTGCCTTTGGGAGCTCACGAGCAGAACGTGAAAGCAAGGGCCTTCTGCGGCTGTTGCTCCCGAGCACCTGGTCTGCTAAGGCATCTGTAATCTCAGATCAAGGAGGATCAAGATTGGTAGCCATAAATGGACTTCTCCTCCATAAATCTGTCCAAGCCCCCTTTAAAGCTATCCAGGTGAGTGGCCATCACCACCTCCTGTGGCAGCATATTCCAAACACCAATCACACGTTGTGTGAAGAAGTGTTTCCTTTGATTAGTCCTAATTCTTCCCCCAGCATTTTCAACGGATGCCCCCTGGTTCTAGTATTGGGAGAAAGAGAGAAACATTTCTCTCTGTCCACATTTTCTACCCCAGGCATAATTTTACAGACTTCAATCATATCCCACAAGCTGAGGTTACACCATCACGTCACTTCTATGTTCTGGTGGCCCTATAAATAAATGACCTCCAAAATATCCCACTATGGACAACCTAGAACAGGTCTTGAAAACCAAAGACTGAGACTTCCTTGACAGAGTCCATCCATCTCGTGTTGCGTCCTCCTCTTTTCTTGCTCCTTCTAATTTTTCCCAGCCTTATTGCCTTTTCCGGTGACTCTGGTCTTCTCTTAATGCGCGAACCAACTCCAAACGCAAAAGGAAATGCTAATTACATTTAATACTGTGATTAGAATATCAAGCATAACGTGCCATAAGCATCAGAGTGTCACAATAAACACACAAACCAAATGCATGCATGCGTGCACACACACATACACACAAATATAAACAAGGCTAGAGACACCGAATGTATGGGGGCAACCATAATGGTATGCTAGATCTTCAGTCCATAAATGTCCACTGTATCATGCTCAAGAGATCCTAACACCCCATATAAGGGGGAAGAATTAGGACTAATAAAAGGAAACACTTCTTCACGCAACGTGTGATTGGTGTTTGGAATATGCTGCCACAGGAGGTGGTGATGGCCACTAACCTGGATAGCTTTAAAAGGGGCTTGGACAGATTTATGGAGGAGAAGTCGATCTATGGCTCCCAATCTTGATCCTCCTTGATCTGAGATTGCAAATGCCTTAGCAGACCAGGTGCTCGCGAGCAGCAGCAGCAGCAGAAGGCCATTGCTTTCACCTCCTGCATGTGAGCTCCCAAAGGCACCTGGTGGGCCATTGCGAGGAGCAGAATGCTGGACTAGATGGATTCTGGTCTGATCCAGCAGGCTAGTTCTTATGTTCTTATATAAAGAACAGATGTATGAGTTTGCCAGTCATTCACTAAGTATTCTCATTTCAGTAGAGTCTTTCAGCCCTTTCTCAACTTTTTTGCCAGTTTCAATGCTGGCCTTTCTTCTTCCGGTAGAGAAGATGGGTATCTTTAGTATAGAGAAGAGAACTTTAAGGAGTGACATGATAGCCATGTTTAAATATTTGAAGAGATGGCCTGGGGCCCTCGTATCTTCGGGACCGCATTACCCCATACGTCCCTACTTGGCCTCTGCGTTTGGCAGAGGCCAACTTGCTGGTGGTTCCCGGCCCCTCAATGATACGGCTGGCCTCCACGCGGATCAGGGCCTTTACGGCCTTGGCCCCCGCCTGGTGGAACACTCTTCCTCCAGCTGTCTGGGCCCTGCGGGAACTTGGTGAATTCTGCAGGGCCTGTAAGACTGAGTTGTTCCACTGGGCCTTTGGAGAGACCAGCCGCTCAGTGCCCCCTCCCGTTTTACTATCGGGGGTTCCCTAACATCTAAGGGACCCACCGTCTTTCCCTCTTTGAGAGGGTTTTTAAAATTTTAATTCAGATATTTGCTGGATGCCGTTTTTACTGTGCTGACTGTTGTTTAATGGATTTTAGCCTATAGCACATGGAGTTGTGTATTTATTATCTGTACATTATTTATTTGTATTAGCCATTGCTTCAACTGTTTTGGGATTGGGTTTGGTTACTTTGTTGGGAAGTCCGTGTTGTACACCGCCTTGAGCCCTTTTGGGATAGCGTGGTATATAAGCCTAAACAAACAAACAAACAAACAGACAAACAGACAAACAAACAAACAAACAAACAAACAAACAAACAAACAAACAAACAAACGTGGAAGAGGGAGCAAGCTTGCTTTCTGCTGCTCCAGAGACTGGGACAAGGAGTAATGTTAAGGTACAGAAAAAGAGTTTCCATCTAAACATTAGGAACAGCTTCCTGAAGTCAGGGCTGTTCGACAGTGGAATTCACTGCCTCAGAGAGTGGTGGAGTCTCCTTCTTTGGAGGTTTTTAAAGAGAGGCTGGATGGCCATCTCTCGGAAGTGCTTTGATTGTGTGTTTGTCCATGGCAGGGGATTGGACTTGATGGCCCTGGTGGTCTCTTCCAACTGATTCAATCATTCTAATTGTCCGTATGCTGCTAAGCCTAAATGAGTTGTGTGTGCATATTACAGCATAATAAATTCTCCAGAATGCTATGCTTGATATTCTAATCACAGTATTAAATGTAATTAGCATTTCCTTTTAGGTTCAGGGTTGGGTTACCACTACGCAGCAGTGGCGTAGGAGGTTAAGAGTTCGTATATCTAATCTGGAGGAACCGGGTTTGATTCCTCGCTCTGCCACCTGAACTGTGGAGGCTTATCTGGGGAATTCAGATTAGCCTGTACACTCCCACACATGCCAGCTGGGTGAGCTTGGGCTAGTCACAGCTTCTCGGAGCTCTCTCAGCCCCACCTACCTCACAGGGTGTTTGTTGTGAGGGGGGAAGGCAAGGAGATTGTAAGCCCCTTTGAGTCTCCTGCAGGAGAGAAAGGGGGGGATATAAATCCAAACTCCTCCTCCTCCTCCTCCTCCTCCTCCTCCTCCTCCTCCTCGACTTGACTTAAGGAGCCGGGTATGATTAGTTTGGTGAAGAGAAAGTTAAGAGGTGACATGATAGCCATGTTTAGATATTTGAAGGATGTCATGTTGGTGAGGGAGCAAGCTTGTTTTCTGCTGCTCCAGAGACTGGGACCAGGAGTCATGGGTTCAAGGGGAAGGAAAAGAGATTCCACCTAAACGTCAGGAAAAAACTTCCTGACCGTCAGGGCTGTTCAACAGTGGAATGGCCTACCTCAGAGTGTGGCGGAGTCTCCTTCTTTGAAGGTCTTTAGAGAGAGGCTGGATGGCCCTCTGTCAGGAGTGCTTTGATTGATGGTTCCTACATTGCAGGGGTTGGACTTGAAGTCCCTTGGGGTCCCTTAGGGAGCAGCAGTGGCGTAGGAGGTTAAGAGCTCATGTATCTAATCTGGAGGAACTGGGTTTGATTCCCAGCTCTGCCGCCTGAGCTGTGGAGGCTTATCTGGGGAATTCAGATTAGCCTGTACACTCCCACACATGCCAGCTGGGTGACCTTGGTCTAGTCACAGCTTCTCGGAGCTCTCTCAGCCCCACCTACCTCACAGGGTGTTTGTTGTGAGGGGGGAAGGGCAAGGAGATTGTAAGCCCCTTTGAGTCTCCTGAAGGAGAGAAAGGGGGGATATAAATCCAAACTCCTCCTCCTCCTGCTCCTCCTCCTGCTCCTGCTCCTGCTCCTGCTCCTGCTCCTCCTCCTCCTCCTCTTCTTCTTCTTCTTCTTCTTCTTCTTCTTCTTCTTCTTCTTCTTCTTCTTCTTCTTCTTCTTCTTCTTCTTCTTCTTCTTCTTCTTCTTCTTCTTCTTCTTCTTCTTCTTCTTCTTCTTCTTCTTCTTCTTCTTCTTCTTCTTCTTCTTCTTCTTCTTCTTCTTCTTCTTCTTCTTCTTCTTCCAACTCTATGATTCTATTCTATGATTTTTGCCAGTCTCAATCTCCTTCTGATGTCTTGATTGCAGTCTCCCTTTGGATTGACGAGGGTGCCCAGGAATAGAAAATCTTGCACACATCTCAAAAAGGATATCGAAGAGATAGAAAAAGGGCAGAGAAGGGCAACGAGGATGATTGAAGGATTGGAGCAACTTCCTTATGAGGAGAGGCTGCAGTGTTTGGGACTCTTTAGTTTGGAGAGGAGACGTCTGAGGGGGGATATGATTGAAGTCTATAAAATTATGCATGGGGTAAAAAATGTTGACAGAGAGAAATTTTTATCTCTTTCTCACAATACTAGAACCAGGGGGCATCCATTGAAAATGCTGGGGGGAAGAATTAGGACTAATAAAAGGAAACACTTCTTCACGCAACGTGTGATTGGTGTTCTTCTTCTTCTTCTTCTTCTTCTTCTTCTTCTTCTTCTTCTTCTTCCAACTCTATGGCTCATTCCGCACATACAGAATGATGCACTTTCAAACTGCTTTCAGTGCTCTTTGAAGCTGTGCGGAATGGCAAAATCCACTTGCAAACAGTTGTGAAAGTGGTTTGAAAACGCATTATTTTGCCTGTGCGGAAGGGGCCTATGATTCTATTCTATGATTTTTGCCAGTCTCAATCTCCTTCTGATGTCTTGATCGCAGTTTCCCTTTTGGTTGACGAGGGCGCCCAGGAATAGAAAATCTTGCACAATTCCAAAGTCTTCCTGGTCAACCTGAAAGTTGCTGCTTTCGCTGGAAACATGTTGGTGGAAACTGTTGTGGCATGCTGCTTTGCCCATGCACTAATTTGCATAGCTGGAGCACATGACCCAAAGACCCCTGACCCCGTTTAAGGGATGAAAGAAGTGGGCGCATAATTCTGCAATCTCTCCGCATTCCATCTGAAGAACGCTGATAAGTTCAGGCCTTCTTCTTTCAAGGAGATGAGCTCACGATTACCATTATTATTTCAGGTCTGGGTAATTGTATGGTCAACGGGTTTTTGTAAAGCAGTGATTTCAGACCTAGAGTTTCATTACCACATCAATGTACCCTGCGAAGCTCAGAATTAAAGTATGGCAAGAACAGTGGTGGGTGAACGCCCCTGAACTCGATTCAGCATGGGGTCAGTAATTATGAACATAATTAGAAAGGGGGAAAAAAGTATTTTGATTTCCAAATTAATATGAATACATTAAGCACTTGGGCATCTGGAGGAAGTATTTCTCTTTCTCTCCTGACCATGAACATAAAATCGAGAGAAGGTGGGAGAGAAAAAAAGAGAAGGTAACAGGATTTTTGGCTTTATAGATTGGGAACAGAGGTGGGATCCAGCAGGTTCTCACCAGTTCCCGAGAGTGGGTTACTAATTATTGGTGTGTGCCGAGAGGGGATTACTAATCGGGTCTGCTTTTCTGTTAGAAATTCCATTAGGTCCAAAAATCATAAAGTCCTGTTGTCTCCTATGTGGCTGGTTAGCGAAGGTAGAAAACGGGATAATTCTCCCCGTTGGGCTGTTTTAAAAACATGTTTTAGAAATATGGTAAAGTTCCTGGTTTAAGGAAAGTATCCTTCTTTTGATTTCTAGAAACAACATTAAGTATTTGAAAGTATTAAGTATTTGACAGGCAGTCAATTAGAGGAGAAGTAGTTGTTTCTGTTGGCAGTAGACGATAGAACTTGCTATAATGAGTTTGAATTATGGACAGAAAGATGCCAGCTGGAAATTAGGAACTTTTTTTTGACAGTAAGAGTTTTTTACAGTAACAGAGAAATTATTAATGCCCCGCCCCCGGAATGCCCGGTCACGCCCCCGTCGTGCCCCGCCCAGCCCCATTGGCGCTACGCCACTGTTTGAATCCCACCACCATGGGAACCTGTTACTAAAATTTTTGGATCCCACCACTGATTGGGAAGCGTTGTTCAGTTTCTCCAGGGATCTCTTGGGTTGTGTGTGTATGTGAGTTAAATACAGCCAAGTTGTTTCTGAATCGTATTGACCCTATGAATTAATGTATTCCAAAATATTCTGTTGTCGCCAACCATGCTCAGGTCTCCAGACAGAGGCCTGTAGCCTCCTTTATAGAGTCAATCCATCTCGGGTCATGCTCTTGTAACCTCAGCTTGTGGGTTCTGTGGGGCAGAACTTGGAATGAGTTTGCAACAACAATTTTTAAAAACAAAACGGTTTACTTTCTTAACATATAACATCAACATTTAACATCACACTTCAAGGTCCTGTTCAGGTTGCATTTTCAAGTCCTTCTAGTTACAGTCTACTGATACTGCCAAGTCCAATTCTTCTTTGCAAGTGGGTTGGCTCCTGAAGACTCCAAGGGCTTGATGAACAGGATTCAACATGATGGAGGTTTCCAGGAGAACTCTCACCCATTACAAACACAAAAAGAAACCCTGAAACAATAAACTCCAACATTTACAACATAGCAAAAACAAACAACTACCTTCCCACTAGTTCCCAACAACATTGCAGTTACCTTAACAAGGTGTTAAGGGCTTATACAAATCAAGGTCTGAGTCTGGTAGCCTTGTCTCCTCCAAACTAACATGAGATCTGCAGCCTTCTGCTGCTTTGAGTCTCCACCCCTTTTGGGTCAACCCATTCTGAGCATGGGGGTTACACTCTTTCCCTACATCTTCAGCTTTTCCTGGGTTTATTGTCTTTTCCATGGTCTGTTGTCTTCTCATAATGTGACCAAAGTATGATACTCAATTCAGTCATTTTAGCTTCTGGGAAGAGTTCAGACTTCATTTGATCCATAACACACTGCTTTGTCTTTAGGTGGTCCACAGTATCCATAATACTCTCCTCCAACATCATAGAATTATAGGTTCATTCTGCTCATGCAGAATAATGCACTTTCAAACAGCTTTCAATGCTCTTTGAAGCTGTGCAGAATAGCAAAATCCACTTGCAAACAGTTGTGAAATCCAAACTCTTCTTCTTCTATGCAGAATGTCTGGAGAAACACGCAGAAGGAACATCTGTCTTGGGTCCAGGTAGAGTTGCCAACTCCAGATAGGGTATTACTGGGGATTTGGAGGCAGATTCTGGAGAGGGTGGGGCTTGTGGAAGTGAGTTACACCACTTGCGTGGCATTTTATCATTTTTGCCAGGCAACACAACTGAAGAAGAAGAAGAGGAGGAGGAGTTTGGATTTATATCCCCCCTTTCTCTCCTGCAGGAGACTCAAAGGGGCTGACAATCTCCTTGCCCTTCCCCCCTCACAACAAACACCCTGTGAGGTGGGTGGGGCTGAGAGAGCTCCGAGAAGCTGTGACTAGCCCAAGGTCACCCAGCTGGCATGTGTGGGAGTGCACAGGCTAATCTGAATCCCCCAGATAAGCCTCCACAGCTCAGGCGGCAGAGCTGGGAATCAAACCCGGTTCCTCCAGATTAGATACACGAGCTCTTAACCTCCGACGGCACTGCTGCTGTTAGTGGCACGTTATCTTGAGGGGGTGAGTCCTGTATATGGTAGGCCCCAACATTCTGGACCTTGGCTGCCAGCTCCCTGCCGTTGTGCTAGACGTTCTCTGAAAAATCCCACGTGCGTGTGTGTGCGTGTGTGTGCGTGTGTGTGTGCGAGAGCAACTGTCGTGCATGATGAATTAGTTGCCTTTGCCTCCAATTGTCAAGGATTGGCTCCCATTGTCTTTTCATTAGAGAGGCTTGTAATCAGGCTGAGTACTGAGCAGCGTTTCCCCACTGACTGAACAGCTAAGTCAGGGTTGTGTTTGCAGCCCTTGTTGTGGGGACAGTGATGAATGGGATGCTGAACGAAGGCCAGGCTCTCGGGGGCCGGCTTGCCTACGTCGCCGAGGGAGCTTGCCTTTCGTGAGTCTCCCGTCCTCCTCTCTGTGAAGCACGCCCGAGGAGAAATCAAAGCACCGTTTTCTAAGCCAATAAGGGAAGCCACTAACCGCATCTTTTGTATTTGGATGGGAAGGTTAGATAGAGATGTAAATATATATATATATGAATACTGTATTATATTAAGAGATATATAGGTGAAAATTATGGTAAGTTAAGATAGGAAGACATATAAGGGATATTCGAGGAGGTTATTTTTCTTTTTTAGAGATAGAAGCCATAAGTATATGATTGCTTTTTCTTTCAAAATGTAGAACGACAGATAACAACAACAACGTACTGGACGAAGATAAAGTCAACAGAGTTCACTTGTGAAGTCACTTTGGTTTAACGAGATGAGAATCATTTTGTATAAATTGAATGAGGAATCGTGTTGGACTGCAGGAAAGATGCTAGACAATAAGTCTCTTATTTTCTTTTCTTTTCTTTTCTTGCTTTTCATTGTTATTTACTGTAATATGTTTGTACAATATGTATTTATTTTAACTTTAATAAAATTTTCTAATTTTTTTAAAAAATAAGGGAAGCCACTGGGAAACTCAAAGAGCTGCGTGGGTTTAAGGTCAGTGAAGACAATGGAAACCCCAGGCCGGTCTTGGGGACACTGCTCAGTGGTGAAGATTCTGCTTGACGTGCAGAAGGCGCCAGGTTCAATCCCGGCCATCTCTAGGAGGAAGTGATGAGAAAGATCTCAGCCTAAGGCCCTGGAGAACCCCACCCTACCCACCTCGGTGGACTAATGGTCTAGTTCAGTATCAGTCAGCTTCAACGTGTGATTAGTGTTTGGAATATGCTGCCGCAGGAGGTGGTGATGGCCACTAACCTGGATAGCTTTAAAGGGGGCTTGGACAGATTTATGGAGGAGAAGTTGATCTATGGCGACCAATCTTGATCCTCCTTGATCTGAGATTGCAAATGCCTTAGCAGACCAGGTGCTTGGGAGCAGCAGCCACAGAAGGCCATTGCTTTCACCTCCTGCATGTGAGCTCCCAAAGGCACCTGGTGGGCCACTGCGAGTAGCAGAGTGCTGGACTAGATGGACTCTGGTCTGATCCAGCTGGCTTGTTCTTATGTTCTTATGTTCACGGGTCAAATATGTTCCCCACATTCCCAACTCAGTAGAGCTACATCTGATGTGAGAATAGAGTTTCCAAACCATGAGAAGACAACTGGAGAGAACTTGGTGGGTGACCACATGGGGAAAACCACCATTTCTGTTCTAATAAAATCTGAGTAGCTTCAAGAATCAGTGATTTCTCCCAGAAGTGATGTCACAGCACATGTGAGAAACCTGGCAACTCTATGTGAGAAGCACTGCCGGCAAATCCGCCCCGTGTTTGGTAGCCAAGTGTTTTCACACTGAAACCCCCTTAGATTTTTCCACATACCACTATCATAATCTACATGAAGAAGAAGAAGAAGAAGGCTGTCTTATATTCAACTCTAAAGTTCTTATCTTATTAGGGTTCAGTCCACAGGAGCTTTGGTTATGTGTGGATGTAATCCCCATGCTCAGAATGGGTTGACCCAGTAAAAGGTGGAGACTCAAAGCAGCAGAAGGCTGCAGAGCTCATGTAGTTTGGAGGAGACAAGGCTACCAGACTCAGACCTTGATTTGTATAAGCCCTTAACACCTTGTTAAGGTAAATGCAATGTTGTTGGGAACTAGTGGGAAGGTAGTTGTTTATTTTTGCTATGTTGTAAATGTTGGAGTTTATTGTTTCAGGGTTTCTTTTTGTGGTTGTAATGGGTGAGAGTTCTCCTGGAAACCTTCATCCTGTTGAATCCTGTTCATCAAGCCCTGGGAGTCTTCAAGAGCCGACCCTCTTGCAAAGAAGAATTGGACTCGGCAGTATCACTAGACTGTAAATATAAGGATTTGAAAATGCAACCTGAACAGGACCTTGAAGTTTGATGTTAAATGTTGATGTTATAAGTTATATGTTAAGAAAGTAAATCATTTTGTTTTTAAAATTTGTTGTTGCAAACTCATTCCAAGTTCTGCCCCACAGAACCCACAGATAGAGGTTACACGCAC
>NC_059433.1:62783025-62813025 GCF_021028975.2 Sphaerodactylus townsendi
GCTGCAATTGTAATTTATGTGCTATAGCGTATGGAATTGTGTAGGAGTGTTTTGCGCAGTTTGTTTTTGCACCTTATTTCACTGTGTGCACTTTAGGTGTTGTGTGTTCCTTACAATAATAACAAGCGGTTGATGCAGCGCGTTTTGTTTTTGGAGTGATTATCAACGTTGCATCTGTTGAGGGATTGATTCACTGCAGGATCGCCTGTTCTAATACACCCAGAGGCATATCGAGGAAAAATGGACCCCGGAGGAAAAAAAAATCTGAATTTTCCACCTCCCTACCTCCACAGGTGCCCAGGTTTACCGCCCAGAGCCAGGTCTACCGCTCGGAGCTGATACCGACATCCAGGTCTACCGCTTGGAGCTGCTGGCGGCGTCCAGGTCTATGTGCGCCCGGGGTCATGGGTTACCCCATGACCCCATAGGTGCTATGCCCCTGGATACACCCCTCTTTCCCTGAGAGCACTGTGCTAAGTTGGTATTATGGAAGTACAATTTTAGGAAAATGGATTGCCAAGAGGTACGCGAGGGAAAAAAGGCTGTGAATCACTCATTTAAAGAACGTCCAGCTACTGCTGTTTTCTCAGGTTGGCTCCGTCGGCAGTGCCTTTCATGTTCTTTAGTTCTTGTCAGAATGCTGCATTTCCTAGTCCTTATTTATGCCTGACCACAGATGTACAAACAGATAATTTTATTGAAAGACACAGAAATTCTGGATAACTCCAACAGCTACTATGTCAGACTACACAAACAAGTCACTGAAAACCAAAAACAGTGGAACGGTTTCAACACAAAGGAAAAGAGTCTGAAAACCAACAAAACCTGGCTACTGGTGCTAAAAAGTATCAACACAAAAAAAACCAGACGCGTTCAAATGCAACTGCAAATGAACTCCGCCTGGCCATATGCAAATATGACTCCCCCCCCCCCCCGGCACCACGAAACATACCCTACCACATGATCACTCTGCACAGTGCCACAGAGAGAAGCACATTTTTACTGAAGATGCCAGTGATAGATGCTGGTGAAACATTTGGAGCAAAAACTACCAGACCACAGCCACGCAGCCTGGAAAACCCATATCAGCCAATTGCATGAAACCACAGAAATGGCCCTTTTTGGCGAATCGTAGCCAACACGAGCTTTGTAACAAATGTCACACTCCGCATTTCTCCCAGTAGGATTCCGAAGCTGACACTGTTCTCCTCTCTTTTGCTTTACCATCACAACAACCCTGTGAAGTAGGTCTGGCTGAGAGCATGTGAACGTCCCCAGATCTGCCAGCAGCTTCAATGGCAAAGCAGGGATTTAAATCTGGGTTTCCTTGACCCTAGTCCACAGGTGTCAAACTCGCGGCCCTCCAGATGTTATGGACTACAGTTCCCATCATCCTCTGCCAGCATGATGCTGGCAGGGGATGATGGGAATTGTAGTCTATAACATCTGGAGAGCCGTGAGTTTGACACCTGTGTCCTAGTCCAACATTCTAACCACTGCACAGGCTCGAAAAGGTCAGGCAAGATGTGAAACTTGCATTATGTTTCCAGAGAGGGGATTTTTCCTTCTTCTTCTTCAGGGGAGTTTCCCCTTTCTGCACTGGCTGAATTTTCCTTTGCTTCCAGAGCACATAGCAGAGGGATCAATCAATTTCCCTTCACTTTTGGCACCACAATGGCTACCATTGTCTTGAAGTTGGTAGCCAATTTTGAGGCACTTATGTTTCTGTGTTCAGTTCTGGTCGCCACATCTCAAAAAGGATATAGGAGAGATAGAAAAAGTGCAGAGAAGGGCAACAAGGATGATTGAGGGACTGGAGCACCTTTCACATCCTGCATGTGAGCACCCAAAGGCACCTGGTGGGCCACTGCGACTAGCAGAGAGCTGGACTAGATGGACTCTGGTCTGATCCAGCTGGCTTGTTCTTATGTTCTTATGTTCTTATGTTCCCTATGAGGAGAGGCTGCAGCGTTTGGGACTCTTTAGTTTGGAGAGGAGACGTCTGAGGGGGGATAGGATTGAAGTCTATAAAATTATGCATGGGGTCGAAAATGTTGACAGAGAGAAATTGTTCTCTCTTTCTCACAATACTAGAACCAGGGGCACCCATTGAAAATGCTGGGGGGAAGAATTAGGACTAATAAAAGGAAACACTTCTTCACGCAACGTGTGATTGGTGTTTGGAATATGCTGCCACAGGAGGTGGTGATGGCCACTCACCTGGATAGCTTTAAAAGGGGCTTGGACAGATTTATGGAGGAGAAGTCGATCTATGGCTCCCAATCTTGATCCTCCTTGATCTGAGGTTGCAAGTGCCTTAGCAGACCAGGTGCTCGGGAGCAACAGCCACAGAAGGCCATTGCTTTCACCTCCTGCACGTGAGCTCCCAAAGGCACCTGGTGGGCCACTGCGAGTAGCAGGGAGCTGGACTAGATGGACTCTGGTCTGATCCAGCAGGCTCGTGCTTATGTTCTTATGTTCTGAGGAATTATGCCTGCCACAAACAGAATACCTCGGCTTCCAATGGAAACGGCGAGGTGAGGCGGGTTGTGTTTGTCAGAATTACCCAAGCAAAGATGCTCCGATTCCTTCTGCGTGAGACGCTGCAACTCACATCGTCATCCTGAATTTATGGGCAAATTTTGAGGCTCCTATCTTAATTTGCTTTATGCGTGATTATTCTCCACTGAGGGTCAAAAAGGCTTGCTTCGCCCTCTTCTCAATTTTTTCCTCACAAAATCCCTATGAGGTGGATTCGTCTGAGAGTCGGCGACTGGTCAAAATTCACCAGGCAGATTTCCATGGCAGAGCGGGGATTTGAACCTACGTCTCCCAGATCCTAGTTTGACGCTCTAACCCAGGGGCGTCCAACTCTGGCACTTCAGATGTCCATGGACTACAATTCCCATCAGCCCCTGCTGGCATAGCCAATTGGACGCTTAGTCAGGGTGGGTGTTAGTCCACTTCCAATATTACCGTAAAGACTAGCTCTGTTTGTCTCCTTCTGGGGACTATCAGAGACGATACACCACAAAGAAGAAGAAGAAGAAGAAGAAGAAGGAGGAGGAGGAGGAGGAGGAGGAGGAGAAGAAGAAGAAGAAGAGGAGGAGGAGGAGTTTGGATTTATATCCCCCCTTTCTCTCCCATAGGAGACTCAAAGGGGCTGACAATCTCCTTGCCCTTCCCCCCTCACAACAAACACCCTGCGAGGTGGGTGGGGCTGAGAGAGCTCCGAGAAGCTGTGACTAGCCCAAGGTCACCCAGCTGGCGTGTGGGGGAGTGCACAGGCTAATCTGAATTCCCCAGATAAGCCTCCACAGCTCAGGCGGCAGAAAGGAGAATCAAACCCGGTTCCTCCAGATTAGGTACACGAGCTCTGAACCTCCTACGCCACTGCTGCTCCTACAGGAAGCAATTGTTTCAAATGCCAGTCCTCCTTTACTATTTACATTTTAAAAAGCATTCATTATGCGCACTGTCAAAGGCTTTCGCTACCAGACTCAACTGGCTGTTGTGGGTTTTCCAGGCTGTAGTCTGGTCATTTTTGCTCCTGTGGTGTGGTAGTTTTTGCCCGCATCAATGGTTGGCACCTTGATTCTCTCCTATTGTGACATGCCTCTGAAGATGCCAGCCACAGATGGGGGCAAAATTTCAGGAGCCAAAACTACCAGCCCATGCCCACACAACCTGGAAAAGCCCACAATCATTCATTGTATCTTTAAAGGAATCAAAGCTCCTTTCTCCAGACGGCAAATGGAAATCTGTGATCTCAATCTTATCTTGTTCAGCCCTCGGAGGCTGACAATTTTAAGCAGGTTGTCAATCCACCATTTCATCAAGAATGAGGCCTGTAATCTACCCTTCAGATTAAGGGAGCCATCAGCTTCACCGTCGAAGTCGTAAACAGGAGGCGGACCTTATTTCCCAAAAACTGGGCAGAGATCTGTAAGGGCAGTTATCCAACCAGGAACTGAAACCGATTGGGTAACTGAAACAAGGGCTCTTCCACAAGTAGTTTCGAGTCCAGTAGTATCTACATAAGAACATAAGCACTAGCCTGCTGGATCAGACCAGAGTCCATCTAGTCCAGCTCTCTGCTACTCGCAGTGACCCACCAGGTGCCTTTGGGAGCTCACGTGCAGGATGTGAAAGCAATGGCCTTCTGCTGCTGCTGCTGCTTCTGAGCACCTGGTCTGCTAAGGCATTTGCAATCTCAGATCAAGGAGGATCAAGGTTGGTAGCCATAGATCGACTTCTCCTCCATAAATCTGTCCAAGCCTCTTTTAAAGCTATCCAGGTTAGTGGCCATCACCACCTCCTGTGGCAGCATATTCCAAACACCAATCACACGTTGCGTGAAGAAGTATTTCCTTTGATTAGTCCTAATTCTTCCCCCCAGCATTGTCAATGAATGCCCCCTGGTTCTAGTATTGCGAGAAAGAGAGAAAAATTTCTCTCTGTCAACATTTTCTACCCCATGCATAATGTTATAGACTTCAATCATATCCCCCCTCAGACGTCTCCTCTCCAAACTAAAGAGTCCCAAACGCTGCAGCCTCTCCTCATAAGGAAGGTGCTCCAGTCCTTCAATCATCCTCGTTGCCCTTCTCTGCACTTTTTCTATCTCTTCAATGTCCTTATTGAGATGTGGCGACCAGAACTGAACACAGGACTCCAAGTGCATAAAAAAGAGACAGACAAGGTTTTTAAGGTATAAGCTTTTGAAACTGAAAGCTCCTTCATCAGATGCTCTTGAAAGCTGATATCTCAAAAGTCTTGTTGCTGTCCAAAAGGTTGGCGGACTCGGATCTAGCTCTCCTACTGCAGACAAACACAACTGCCTTCCTGATGCTAAGGCCGTTTCTAGGTTCCTTTCTTCCTTCCAATGGATCAGCTGGGGAAATCCTTATATTGTAATTCTTTTAGAGTGCGCCTGGAAAACGGGCATCTTACCCTGCCGAATGCAGCCTGTCAGCTATGTAGTGAGGCAGGCCAGCTAAACAAATCAAAGCTCTTCTTCCTGAACAGACCCTGACCACACAACCCGCGGTTTATCATACGGCCAGCCTTAAACCGAAGGAGGGTCTCCCTATGGGTTGGGGGCTTCTCTTCAATAGGGCAGGGGTCCCCAACCCTTTTAAGCCTATGGGCACCTTTATAATTCTGACCCAGGCTTTTGGGTACATGCACAAAAAGGCTACTGAAGGTACCAGGACCAAACAAACAAAAAAGTCAGGTTCTGCGATTATTCAAACCTTGAACATTGACTCTTCACTATTCCAGGCAGAAACTGCCTTTTAAGAACAAGATGCCTTTTAAGATAAAAAAATCTTGTTCGAAAATATTTCTGGCACATACAACAGATTGCTTTTGGCCATGCAGTTAAGATCCTTGTGCTCTTGTGTTAGTTGTTGCCGAAGCGACGTCGGTCAATATTTGTCCAGCCAATCAGATCTCCAGTGACCAACCCAATCCAAGGCCTTTATTGGCATCTAGGCTATAAAGTATTACGTGATAGCGAAAAATTTAAAATACACAGAGATTTAAAATAGATAAAAAAACATAATCTGTTGTGCTTGGTATTTGGAAGCTGCATTTTAATGGGGTTTGGTTTTAATGACTATAGAGCCATAATTAGTATTAATTAATTTTGATATTTATTGATTTTATCTGTGCTCTATCTGTGTATCCTGTTTATCTTGTTGTTCACCGCCCTGAGCCCTCCGGGGGAGGGCGGTATACAAGTATAATAAGTAAGTAAGTAAGTAAGTAAGTAAGTAAGTAAGTAAGTAAGTAAATAAATAAATAATGTGACACAACACTGCATGGAGTGAAAAAGAAAAGAGATAATACAACTGTAAAAGGGATGAATAAAAATTAGCACCCTTTCTTTGGAAGACGGAGTTTACTGACTTCCTGTGGAAATGCAGCTATGCGCGTGCACATTTCTAAGATGGGGCTATTTAGTAGAAAGATCAGCTTGGAACTATTGGAAAACCTGGCCCCCTGTCTTAAAATGGAGTTGAGATCCATCACACAAATTTCATTGCAGATCAGGCAATAGAAAAAAGTGTGTCGTACAGTTTTCGGCGCACCGACGTACAGGGGCAGAGCCTTTCTACGTAAGCATCGTTTTGGAGTCTTCCATAGAGGAGATCAGGGGGCAGGCCGTGGAATCTGGCCCGTGAAAAGGACCTTCAGTGATTTGGATTGCGAAGAAAGTAAAGATAATCAGATCGTGAAGAAAGTAAAGATAATCAGGTCGATTCTGCATAGGGCAAATATAATGGGTGGAGGATGCATGAGAAACCATTTGGGGGCGGGGTGACTTTGCACGCCCCCCCCCCCCAACATGTCTGCCCTGTTTTATTTCCCTCAATCCAGGATTTTCAAAATTTGCTCAACCAGCGATCCTTTAGCAAAATCCCAGGTTGGAGTTGCTTCCATGTGAATGGACAAGCGGAAGGCACTTTGTAGTGGCGTAGGAGGTTAGGAGCTCGTGTATCGAATCTGGAGGAACCGGGTTTGATTCCCAGCTCTGCCCGCCTGAGCTGTGGAGGCTCATCTGGGGAATTCAGATTAGCCTGTGCACTCCCACACACGCCAGCTGGGTGACCTTGGGCTAGTCACAGCTTCTCGGAGCTCTCTCAGCCCCACCCACCTCACAGGGTGTTTGTTGTGGGAGGGGGGAAGGGCAAGGAGATTGTCAGCCCCTTTGAGTCTCCTGCAGGAGAGAAAGGGGGGATATAAATCCAAACTCTTCTTCTTCTTCTTCTATTGTCGAAGGCTTTCATGGCCGGAATCACTGGGGTGCTGTGTGGTTTCCGGGCTGTATGGCTGTGTTCTAGCAGCATTCTCTCCTGGCATTTCGCCTGCATCTGTGGCTGGCATCTTCATTGTTACTCCCAGGCTACAGACTTCTTTGTGACTCACATACCAGGCTACTCTATTCAGAGGGCCTCACCTTTTGACCTCACATACTCCACTTGCTTTCCATTCCTACTATCAGATCCTCTGAAGATGACAGCCACAGGTGCAGGCAAAACGTCAGGAGAAACTGCTACTGGAACACGGCCACGCGACCCGGAAAACCCACAACACCCTAGAACTGTGGTGGCGAACCTACGGCACTCCATATGTTCATGGACTACAATTCCCATCAATCCCTGCCAGCACGGCCAATTTGGGATGACGGGAATTGTAGTCCACGAACATCTGGAGTGCCGTAGGTTCGCCACCACGGCCCTAGAGAACGGGTTCCTTTATAACGACTGCATCCCGTTGTTCGTTTGCTGGGCAGGATTGACCCAAGTTTAACTGGAGTCCCTGGCACTGACCAATCGGAAGCCCTATTGGGAAAAAATGTCTCATTCGGCTCCACCCATTTTCTAAAGACACTTGGGGGGCTCCAGGAAAGGTGTGGCGCCCCACATGGGGAACCCGTGTGCTAGGGTGTACCGACTTCCTGCTGACATCAGTGCGGTCATCCCACAGACCGGCTCGAAGCCTTCGAGCCTTACCTTTCTCCGGCACAGGTACGACACGGCCTTGTCGGGGCTGGCCCCCGCCACGTGCTGCCGGACAAGCACCACGGCGCAGACGAAGCCGTCCCGGGCGCTGACAAAGCGGTGCTCCAAGAAAAAGGCCCGCTCGTCCCAGCCCAGCAGGCGAGTGTGGACGACGAAGCGCTCCAGGAACTGCAAGGAGCGCCGGTAGCGGCAGCACGACGCGGCCAGCACCGTGTGAGCCCCGAGGGCCCGCACTGCCCGGAGCAGCCCGCAGCGGGTCATGTGCACAAACCGCGCCACGTCGGCCTCGCGCAGGTAGCGGGCATTGTTCATGTGGAGCAGGCAATCCAGGTCCGAAGGGAGCACTAGGCCTCGGAAAGTCTGCTCTTCCAGCAGGTCCCAGACCGTGGGCAGGAACCACCTGGCGTAGAGCATGGTCAGGGGCATCCTCAGCAGGTACCAGACGTCTACGGTGGCAAACAAAGCCGCCGCAACCCCTAAACTCAGAGCCAGCAGCTCCATCGCTGCAACGGCTTGCAAGTCACACCAGGCCGAGGCCTGCAGCTCTGGCGTCTGCGTTGCAAGCTGCAGCTTGGAAGAAACCACTTTGCAATGCAGAGAGGACAGAGGTCAGAGCAGGTGATCCCTGCCCCCCTCCTTTGCCTGCCAACTGGTTTCTTCCTGTTTCCAGAGCAGCGGCCCCGCCTTCCTCCGGAGTGGCTGGCTGGCAATGGAATAATTCCTGGGAGGACAGCACCATCTGGTGCGTCACCTCGGTAATGCAAGGCAGAATCCGTCAATTACAAAAGTTGGAGCCTCTTAGTACCTTTAAGGCCAGCCAAGTTTCATTATATTAGGGCTAAAACTTGGTTGTTTTATTCAGACATCAGAAGGGCTGCAAGACCAAGAACAACCCACATGGACAAAGATCAAGAGCCATCTAGAGGGAAAGTGTTCTTACCATACATCAAGGGAACCACTGACCGCATAGGAAAACTGATGAAGAAGCATAACCTACAAGCAATCTACAGACCCACTAAGAAAATTCAACAGATGCTACGTTCAGCAAAGGATAAGAGGGGTCCTCTAGCTACTGCAGGAGTCTACCGCATACCATGCAGCTGTGGACAAGTCTACATAGGAACCACCAAACGCAGCGCACAGACACGTATCAAAGAACACGAAAGGCACTGCAGACTATTTCAGCCAGAAAAATCAGCAATAGCAGAACACTTGATAAACCAACCTGGACACAGAATATTATTTGAAAAAACAGAAATTCTGGACCACTCTGAAAGCCACTACGGCAGACTACACAGAGAAGCCACTGAAATCCATAAGCACATGGACAATTTTAACAGAAAGGAAGAAACTATGAAAATGAACAGAACTTGGCTGCCAGTATTGAAAAATACTAGAGTCAAGACAGTGTCTAACCAGCTCCACACAAACATAGGATGACCATAGACAAAGGAAACAAAGGCCAGGATACTTCTATTCAGATGCTCCCACCAATGACCTTGCTATCTCCATTGTGACTCCCATGCTATAGACTTCATTGTTACTCATACTTCTATTCAGATGCCCTCAACTATTGACCTGGTTGCCTTCTTTGTTACTCCCAGACAATGTTTCTTTACCCACCCTGGACACTCCAACAGGTATATATACTCCACTTGCTTTCCCAACATCAGATCCTCTGAAGATGCCAGCCACAGATGCAGGCGAAACGTCAGGAGAGAATGCTGTTAGAACATGGCCATACAGCCCGGAAACCACACAGCACCCAAAACTTGGTTGCTCTTAAAGGTGCCATTGGATTCAAACGTCTGTCTGCTGGCTGTTGTGGGTTTTCCAGGTTGTATGGTCGTGGTCCGGTTGTTGCCAGACCGACCTACGGTGGATCAAAGGGATCCGGTTTTTAATGCGGTGGCATCTCTACCAACTCAGCCAACTCTTGGGGTACCTAGCAGTGCGTTGTCAAAATGGGGAGTCTATTTCGGGCATTGGCTTAGTGTACCTACAAGGAAAAAGAACTTTGCTGGGACTTGTCTCCCTCCAACGCAACTTGCACAATGCAATCTTCCACCTTTCCTGACAGAATCAAGTCAGCACAAAGGATCTTGCCCTGGAGATAGTTCCCATCTGCAGCCCTGGACCAAACACCCCAGTGAAGACAATGTGTTAATATGCTTATCTGCCTAGTGTGGTACTAATGTTTCTTCCTCTTATACCTTCAATGACCACCTTACTTAGGTTTGCCACTTTTGAACAGGTGTAAAATTTCATCACTTAGTTTCCCCCTTGGAGACACACCCAGACCTGGAAACATCAGGCTGATGTCTCCACCCATTCGACCATTGATGGCGAACCTTTTCAAGACCGAGTGCCCAAATTGCAACCCCAAAACCCACTTATTTATCGCAAAGTGCGAACACAGCAATTTAACCTGAACACTGAGGTTTTAGTTTAGAAAAAACGAAGTGCTCCGAGCCATGCGTTACTCAGGAGTAAGCTTGGTGGTAGTCGATGGCTTTGCTTTGAAACAACCGTGCAACTCTTCCAATGGGTGAATCACAACCCTGGGACGGGAGCAGCAGTGGCATAGTGGCTAAGAGCAGTGGCTAAGAGCAGGTGCACTCTGATCTGGAGGAACCGGGTTTGATTCCCAGCTCCGCCGCTTGAGTTGTGGAGGCTTATCTGGGGAATTCAGATTAGCCTGTACACTCCCACACACGCCAGCTGGGTGACCTTGGGCTAGTCACAGCTCTATGGAGCTCTCTCAGCCCCACCCACCTCACAGGGTGTTTGTTGTGAGGGGGGAAGGGCAAGGAGATTGTCAGCCCCTTTGAGTCTCCTACAGGAGAGAAAGGGGGGATATAAATCCAAACTCTTCTTCTTCTTCTTCTTCTTCTTCTTCTTCTTCTTCTTCTTCTTCTTCTTCTTCTTCTTCTTCTTCTTCTTCTTCTTCTTCTTCTTCTTCTTCTTCTTCTTCTTCTTCTTCTTCTTTTCTCAGAAGCAAGCCCCATTGCCAGCAACCGAGCTTACTCCCAGGTAAAGGATCGCGCTTTAGTTCTTCGCATGAAAATCAGTGGGGTTTAAGAGTGCTTAACAGGGTTACCTGCACTGCTTCCCCAAAACTGGGTCTTAGGTTTAATGCTAATAATCGAGCCCAGCAGCCCAGGCCACGGCCAGCCTAGATGTGTCTGTGTGTGTGTGGGACTCTGTTTGCGCGTGCCCACAGAGAGGGCTCTGAGTGCCACCTCTGGCACCCGTGCCATAGGTTCGCCACCACTGCATTAGACCAACAACCCAACCATTAAGGTTGATGTCTGTCTCTTGTCCCTCCCAGGAAGGGCAGGAACTTCCTTTGTCTAGGGAGATTAAGGATCGCTCTGCATAACACCGAAGACCCGTTTTTCCCTATAAAAAGCCCACTCTCCCGAGAGCCAGTGTTCAATATCTCTGGGCATCTCTCTGTCGGCGATAACTGTTCCACAGAGCTAAGTGCGGATCTCTCAGTTCTGTACATCGCGTCGTTCCACTCCAAGACCAGGTGAATATAATGTTAGAACTGAAAGTATAATCGCATTGAATCACATTTAGTCATATTTAGTGGCATTTATTACTCACTTATATTCAATAATTATGATGTGCTTATTCCTATGTTATACTAGCTATTTTGAGTTGCTCGTTGTGGGAAGGCCTTCAGCTCTCAACTTGAGCTGGATGGCGGAGAGCGAGACAACATGGATGTCTACGCTTTCTGCCGATTCGGCAGACCCTGACGGCATTAGTAAAACATAGCCTAAAACAAGCCCCTAACACATAACAGAAGAAGGCCTTTAAGGCCTTTAAGGGTACACCAGCCAAAGTGTTCAGCAGTAAGTCCTCCTGCCTGAACCAAGGTCGGAGACAGAGAGTTGAGTTAGAGTTGCACGTGCCTCTGTCAAGTGCATTCCTCCTGTCAGATTCTGTGTTTTACCACAGGGTCGAGAAGCGTCGGGAGAAAGTTGTTTTAATAAAGTGGAAAATTGTTTAAGGGTCATCCTGTAATGAACCCTGAGTTTAACGCGGTAATAAAATGAACATGTAATAAAGAAACGATCAATCTATGGGACATACCTCTCAAGAGTCGCCAAAAGAAAACATCTTTATGTCAAAAGAATCATTAGCCTGACAAAATTATGTGTCTCTACTGGAGGATTTTAAGTTTTGTATGTTATTCCAAGGTGTAAAGAATTCTGTGATGTATAGGAATGTAATGACTTAGCATGTGATGCTTTTCTATAAAAGGAACAGTCCCCAAAGCCGAAGTTGAGCCTTTCCTCCCAGGGTGCTATTGCAACCTGTTCCTTTCTAATAAACTTACTAACTTCTTGAAATCATTTTCTTTGTCTGTCTCTTTGATTCTCTAAATCTGAATTGGGTAACTTATCCTGTTCCCTCTAACTGGGGTAACAATAACTTTTGCTGCCCCTCCCCATGTATTCCATATCTGTTCCAGACCTATCCCCTCAAAACTGTGTATATCCTGGGACTATGTGTGTGATATGTTGCTTTAATTGTGTGCTTGTGTACCCCATGATTCCTTAATAAGTATTGTTAAACTTTATTCACTCTCCTGCAAGTTTCTTACAAAAAGCTGGCCGTCACATACATAGCAACCAAGACGCCGAGCTTGCCTGACCTTTTGCAGAGCCAAGAGCCTGCGCCCGCTAATTTCTCACACTAAAAGGGAGAGACTTCCCACCACTTCAGGTAGCAAGGTAGTTTTTGCTCCTAATGTTTTGCTTGCGTCTTTGGCTGGCCTCTCTGGAGGCAGGTCACCGTAAGAAGAAGAAGAAGAGTTTGGATTTATATCCCCCCTTTCTCTCCTGCAGGAGACTCAAAGGGGCTGACAATCTCCTTGCCCTTCTCCCCTCACAACAAACACCCTGGGAGGTAGGTGGGACTGAGAGAGCTCCGAGAAGCTGTGACTAGCCCAAGGTCACCCAGCTGGCGTGTGTGGGAGTGTACAGGCTAATCTGAATTCCCCAGATAAGCCTCCACAGCTCAGGTGGCAGAGCTGGGAATCAAACCCGGTTCCTCCAGATTAGATGCACGAGCTCTTAACCTCCTACGCCACTGCTGCTCTCCATGGCCCATGTATTTCTCTCCATGGCCCAGTGTGAAGTGATTGTGTGGTAGGGCTATACCATTTTGCCCACTTCACAGGGGCGGTGTGGCACATTTGCATATGTTTGGGTGGAGTGCATTTATGGCTCCATGTGCCGTTGCGTGTGCAATTCACATTCGCAACTGCATTTGTAATCTTGTTAGTGTAACCCATGCCATTTCAGTGTTTGTGTTTTGTTTGGGTCTTAGGGCCCAGGGGAGAAGGGCTCAACGAGTATGTGCCGTTGGAAAGCTTGCTTACATATTACCAACTGCAAGAGCCGTTGCCTCCTCAGCTGATCTGGCCTGCAACAGGAGAAGGAATGCTCACAGCTCAACTGAGGGAATTGCTTATTTTTTTACAGGCCGCAGTTGAAGAAAGACCTGCAGCAGCTACAACCCCATGCAAAAGAACAAATGGGATTAATAATAATAATAATAATAATAATAATAATAATAATAATAATAATAATAATAATAATAATAATAATAATCCCATTGGTTCCCATTATTATAAGGAAGGAACTAAGCAAGAAATTCCAAACAAGTAATAATGCAGGACTTCATTATCATTATTAATAATGATAATGAAGAAGTCCTGCATTATTAATTGTTTGGAATTTCTTGCTTAATAATAATTCCTTCCTTGTAATAATGGGAACAAATGGGATAACAACAACAACAACAACAACAACAACAACAACAACAACGACGATGATGATGATGATGATGAAGCCCTGCATTATTAATTGTTTGGAATTTCTTGCTTAATAATAATTCCTTCCTTGTAATAATGGGAACAAATGGGATAATAATAATGATGATGATGATGATGATGATGAAGAAGAAGCCCTGCATTATTAATTGTTTGGAATTTCTTGCTTAATAATAATTTCTTCCTTTTAATAATGGGAACAAATGGGATGGTAATGATGATGATGATGATGATGATGATGATGATGATGATGATGATGATGATGATGATGATGATGATGGATGATGATGATGAAGCCCTGCATTATTAATTGTTTGGACTTTCTTGCTTTTCTTTATTTACTGGGTACGGTTAGTAGTTATAACTGTTTAGAGAGTTTTTCCTAAAAGGCACTGAAGGTTGTGTACAATTGAGTTGTGCTGCATAGCTATACATATATGTGTTCACTATTATTTATCTCCAAATGATAGAAAGTTGTTGTGTTTAAATTAAACGTTTGTTAATTTGTTCCAGCAATGTCGTATTTGTTCGCCAAGCCACAGGGTGCTGTCATTTTCCTAGGTCTCCAGTGGAGATTGAGGCGGTCGAGGATGAGTAGGTTACATTAGAGGTGTAGGTTACATTACAGTAGGTTACATTAGAGGGTCTTAGAGGTGTTTATTTACAACTGCATTTTTTATCATATTTGTTTCTTGCTGCTTCAGGCCAACAAAGCTATCCAACTGAATCTACCTTATTACAAGTTTAAAAAAAGCATTTCTGATCCGAGGGGAGAGGTGGGGGAGGGAAAGGAGGCAGCAACGGGAACAGTCTATTAGGAACATAGCAACTTCGAGCTGGAAAGGACCTCTGGGGTCATCTAGTCCAACCCCCCTTCAGCACAATGTGGGGAATTCCCAGTTATCTCCTCTCTTCCCCCCCCGTCCCCACACCCCAGTGCCCCCTGCTCTATGCCCAAAGCATTATTTGGCCTCTTGCCTCCACCGCTTAGGCAGTGGTGGTGAACCTTTGGCACTCCAGATGTTATGGACTACAATTCCCATCAACCCCTTCCAGCATGGCCAATTGGAAGGGGCTGATGGGAATTGTAGTCCATAACATCTGGAGTGCCAAAGGTTCACCAGCACAGGCTTAGAGCCCTCACTCAAAAATGTTTTAGTGTCTTTGTAAGCATCGTTCACGGTACCTTGTGGGTAGCAGGGTGGAGTTAAAAATGGCTGGATGTCAGAGAATCCAGGAAAATGTGTGTGTCTGTGTGTGTGTATGTTGGGGGTGGTGGTCGTCGTCTTTATGATCTCACTTGCCCGGCAGACTGTTCTTTGCAAATCCTGAAAACTGGAGGTTTGTAGCGGCATTCCAAAATGTGACCCTAGATATTCTCTGGACTGCAAAGTAGAAAAAAAATGGCTTTTCTTTTCTCCTCTGCTAAATTATATCCCAAATCTTTAGCGCCAGCTGTCTGTCCAATGGGTTGGGCAGGTGGAACAGTAGAATACGAGATATCAAAAAGTGTCAGGAGGGGAATAAGAGGAAAAGGGAAAATAAAAAGAGAAGTCGAATTTAATTATATTTAAGTTTTTAAAAATGGCTGGGAAAGGTATACAGGTAGGATAAAAGGTATACAGAAGGATAAAAATCAGGCATTGATTGTGACGAATACTTTAAAGGTGTACAATATATAAAAGGGGTAAAGCTTGGAGACGGAGAAGAAAGAAAGAAGCAGCTGATACAAGAGCAATGAAAATAAATATGTATCTGTTATGTAGGAGCAGCAGTGGCGTAGGAGGTTAAGAGCTCGTGTATCGAATATGGAGGAACCGGGTTTGATTCTCCGCTCTGCCGCCTGAGCTGTGGAGGCTTATCTGGGGAATTCAGATTAGCCTGTGCACTCCCACACACGCCAGCTGGGTGACCTTGGGCTAGTCACAGCTTCTCGGAGCTCTCTCAGCCCCACCTACCTCACAGGGTGTTTGTTGTGAGGGGGGAAGGGCAAGGAGATTGTCAGCCCCTTTGAGTCTCCTGCAGGAGAGAAAGGGGGGATAGAAATCCAAAACTCCTCCTCCTCCTCCTATGTAGGGGCGGGGGGCTCCCCGGAAAACTCATTTCTTGCCCCAGGCTCCATTTTGGGTCTGTATACCACTGCTAGTGAGACAGACCTGCAAGAAGACAGATGCTGTAGCGAGTGAGCCGATAAGGTATGGGGACCTTCTAGCTACCAACAATGGCTTCGTTTTCCTATCCGTTCTTTGGCTGTGTCTTTGGCCCCTTCCGCATATGCAGAATAATCCACTTTCAATCCACTTTCAATGCATTTTGCGGCTGGATTTTACTGTGCGGAATAGCAAAATCCACTTGCAAACAATTGTGAAAGTGGATTCAAAGTGGATTATTCTGCATGTGCGGAAGAAGACTATGTGGACCTTGCTTTTCTGTCCCCACAGGGGAATCTATCGAAAGGATTGCTGTGTGATCCGGTTTGTCCGTCGGAATAGCTTTCTTTTCTGGATGCCGGCGCACAAAACAGACCCCGTCTTCTTCCCTCGGCCTTACATGGTAGTCCCAAAGAGGGCAAAGACCAAAGCAAAACCCATAACGGAGAAGCCGGCAGCGGCCTGCGATGGCCCAGCCTCGTTGCACAGGTCGGTGTAACAGCAGGAGACCGGGTAACAATCGTCAGTCTCATCTGAATCAAACAGGGCGCACTTTTCGGCGCAGGATTTGGTGCCCGCGATGATTCCGAAAAAGGGGTAACCTGAAACACAGAGGAGACCGTGAGGGGCGCGGGAGAAAAGGAGCGTCGGTGCTGGGAAAGGTGCAGAAAACCCAGACAAAATTATCTGAAGAAGTTGGGTTTTGTACCCTGCTTTTCCCAGCCTTTAAAGAGCATTAGAACAACTCATAATTGCCTTAGGAGCAGCAGTGGCGTAGGAGGTTAAGAGCTCGTGTATCTAATCTGGAGGAACCGGGTTTGATTCCCCGCTCTGCCACCTGAGCTGCGGAGGCTTATCTGGGGGATTCAGATTAGCCTGTGCACTCCCACACACGCCAGCTGGGTGACCTTGGGCTAGTCACAGCTTCTTGGAGCTCTCTCAGCCCCACCCACCTCACAGGGTGTTTGTTGTGAGGGGGGAAGGGCAAGGAGATTGTAAACCCCTTTGAGTCTCCTGCAGGAGAGAAAGGGGGGATATAAATCCAAACACTTCTTCTTCTTCTCTTCCTCTCCCCACAACAGGCACCTTGTGAGGCAAGTGGGGGCAGAGAGAGTTCCAAGAGAACTGTGACTAGCCCAAGGTCACCCAGCAGGCTTCATGTTTAGGAGCAGGAAAACAAATCCAGTTCGCTCATGTGGAGGAGTAAAAGAAGAAGAAGAAGAGTTTGGATTTATATCCCCCCCTTTCTGTCCTGTAGGAGACTCAAAGGGACTTACAATCTCCTTGCCCTTCCCCCCTCACAACAAACACCCTGTGAGGGTAGGTGGGGCTGAGAGAGCTCTGAGAAGCTGTGACTAGCCCAAGGTCACCCAGCTGGCGTGTGTGGGAGTGCACAGGCTAATCTGAATTCCCCAGATAAGCCTCCACAGCGCAGGTGGCAGAGCGGGGAATCAAACCAGCTTCTCCGGATTAGAGTTGGCCACGCTTTATTGCTATGCCATGGTGGCTATCAAGTTGTAGCTGACAAATGGCAACTCCATAGGGTTTCGAAGGCGAGAGACATTTTGAGGTGGTTTGCCATTACCTTCCTCTGTGTAAACAATTCTGGGCTTCCTTGGTGGTCTCCCATCCAAATACTAACCTGGGCCAACCCCGATTAGCTTCTGAGATCTGAAGACATCCAGCTAACCTGGACCATCCAGGTCGGGGCAAAAACCCACAGAGGTGGTTTGTCGTTGCCTGCCTCTGGGGAGCAACCCTGGACTTCCTTGCAGGTTTCTCTTCCAAGTACTAACCGACCCTCAGAGATATGAGAGATGTGAGGAGGTCCGGCTTGGCTGGGCCATCCACGACAGGGCATTTCTGGACTTATTGATATTCCTGAACCAGGTTTTGACTGTGTGTTGACAGGTATAAAGAGACCAAAGAGATACCCGTGGGCAGTGGTGGGATCCAAAATTTTTAGTAACAGGTTCCCATGGTGGTGGGATTCAAACAGTAACGTAGCGCCAATGGGGCTGGGCGGGGCACGACGGGGGCGTGGCCGGGCATTCATTCTAGCAAGTCCTATCGTCTGCTGCCAACAGAAACATCGACTTCTCGTCTAACTGACTGCCTGTCAAATACTGAATACTTTCAAATACTTAATTTTGTTTCTAGAAATCAAAAGAAGGAGACTTTCCTTAAACAAAGAACTTGCGTGCCAAAATAAATAGCCTACCAAACAAGTAAAGAGTCCCCTGGACCAGGGGCCCACCTTGTGGGGGGGCATCAAAATGCAGGGTTCGTTTTTGGGTATTTTGAGTGGTTTCCATTTCTGGCCTGCAGGGGGCGCAGTTTTTAGGCTAGCAATACCAAAATTTCAGGGTCTCATCAGGAGACTTCCCTAATGATACCCCCCCAGATTTGGTGCAGTTTGGTTCAGGGGGGCCAAAGTTATGGACCCTCAAAAATGTATCCCCCATCTCCTATTAGCTCCCATTGGAAACAATGGGGGATGGGGCACCCCCTTTGGGAGTCCATAACTTTGGACTCCTTGACCGAAACCTCACCAAACCTGGGGGGTAGCATAAGGACAGTCTTCTGATGATACGCTGAAATTTTGGTGCTGATATGTCTAAAAATGCACCCCCTGCAGGCACCAATGTCCTGGTGCAAAAAAAAATTGGTCGTGGTGGAGTGGCCGCCCATGGGGGGGGGGGGCATCCAACTCAGGTTTTGCCCAGGGCTACCGTTTGCCTTGTTACGTCCCTGCCCTGGACCCAACAGTAGTTAAAGGGTCCCTCCTCTTATTAGCCGGCAAGCTCCGGGCTACGAGAAAGAACAAGAGAGGGGGAGGCGAGGGCGTGGAGACGGAAAAGCGGACCCAATTGGCAACCCCCTCTCGGCACACACAAATAATTAGCAACCCACTCTCGGGAACTGGTGAGAACCTGCTGGACCCCACCTCTGCCCGTGGGCCTTTGCTTGCGTGAACTCACCCCGGTCTGAATCCACTGGGTGCATCATCGTCAGGCAGGCGGTTGTACGAACTGAGCAGTTGGTGACGGTCATACAGTTTTGGGTGGGATCGTCGCAAGTGTAACACCACAAACAGAAAGCTGCAAAGGGGAGCGTGAAACATTAGGGTCTAGTTGGCCGGGTGGCAGCCGAGATCATACCTGCATTTTCACCTCTGACAGAGGGACTGGTGGTATTAGGAAATTGTTGGAGGGCATGAGTTCCTGGGAGACGCTCGAGTACGGGGGCACACCCCTGGAAAAGGGTCTCCCACACTCCCCCGACGGACCTCTCCTTCCAAAATGTTGATTCGGAGAAACCGCTGAGGTTGCAAGACCTCCTGGCTCCAACGTGTACGTGCAATTGCCAAATCCCCCTGCGCCCCTTTGCCCTGTTCATTGTCTTGTATCCAGGGGCTGCAAACCCTTACCCGCCTTGTTTGTTTTTCCTCTTGTAAACTGTCAATAAAAGGGCTTGGGGAGAAACTGGACGGCAGAGTTGTCCCCTGCATCTCTCACTGGCCGAAACGACATGCTGTCTCGGTTGCTGTAAGACTACAGGAAATTCTTGAATATATCGCTGGGATGCTTTAACGTGCCCGCATTTCATGAGCACAGCAAGTTGCCAATGGTCCTTTAGATATATATTGTCACTTCTGCCCCTGAAGACAACCCAGAAAGGACAACTGGTTTAGGATGTGGCTGTCCAGTTATTGTTGGCAGCTAGCTACCTGGAGACGAAGCCCTACGAGGAAAGGCTGACGGATTTGGGAATGTTCAATCTGGAAGAAGAAGAAGAAAAAGATTTATATCCCCCCTTTCTCTCCTGTAAGGAGACTCAAGGTGGCTTACAAGCTCCTTTCCCTTCCTCTCCCCACAACAGACACCTTGTTTGGTAGGTGGGGCTGAGAGAGTTCTGAGAGAATTGCAATTGACTAAAATACACAAACGCGTTGCATCAACCGCTTTTATATATGTGCATCACAAGCAACAATAAAGTGCATAAATAGTGAAGTTCAGTGAAGTTTGTGATGCACTTTATTGTTGTTTGGGATGCACATATATAAAAGCGGTTGATGCAATGCGTTTGTATGTTGTAGTTAGTTTTAACGTTGCATCTAGAGAGAGAATTGTAATGGACCCAAGGTCACCCAGCAGGAATGTAGGAGTGGGGAATCAAACCCGGTTCTCCAGATTAGAATCCACCTGCTCTTAACCACTACACCACATTGACGGGAGGAGATAGAAGGAGGACGTGACAGCTCTCTTGAAGTATTTGAAGGGCTATCACTCAGGGATGGGCAAGGAGTTGTTGCTGTAGGTAGCAGAGGAGGGGACTCACAACAATGGGTTTAAGTTACAGGTGGAAAGTTGCTGCCTGGATATTAGGAAAAAGAAATACAGCGGGTGTTGTGCAAGGTGGAATGAGCTGGCGAAGGAGGTGGTGAGCTCCCCCTCACGGGCAGTCTTTAACAAAGGCTGGACAAACACTTGTCTGGGATGCTCTAAGCTGGTCTTGCATTGAGTAGCAGGTCAGTCTGGATGGCCCATGGCCCCTCCCAACTCTAAGAACATAAGAACATAAGAACTAGCCTGCTGGATCAAACTGGAGTCCATCTAGTCCAGCTCTCTGCTACTCGCAGTGGCCCACCAGGTGCCTTTGGGAGCTCACGTGCAGGAGGTGAAAGCAATGGCCGTCTGCAGCTGCTGCTCCCGAGCACCTGGTCTGCTAAGGCATTTGCAATCTCAGATCAAGGAGGATCAAGGTTGGTAGCCATAGATCAACTTCTCCTCCATAAATCTGTCCAAGCCCCTTTTAAAGCTATCCAGGTTAGTGGCCATCACCACCTCCTGCGGCAGCATATTCCAAACACCAATCACACGTTTCATGAAGAAGTGTTTCCTTTTATTAGTCCTAATTCTTCCCCCCAGCATTTTCAATGTATGCCCCCTGGTTCTAGTATTGTGAGAAAGAGAGAAAAATTTCTCTCTGTCAACATTTTCTACCCCATGCATAATTGTATAGACTTCAATCATATCCCCCCTCAGACGTCTCCTCTGCAAACTAAAGAGTCCCAAACGCTGCAGCCTCTCCTCATAAGGAAGGTGCTCCAGTCCCTCAATCATCCTCGTTGCCCTTCTCTGCACTTTTTCTATCTCTTCGATATCCTTTTTGAGATGTGGCGGCCAGAACTGAACACAGGACTCCAAGTGCGGTCGCACCACGGCTTTATATAAGAGCAACTTTATGATTCTGTAACATCTGTCGCCTGTCATGAAACAACTACGTTGGCTGCCTTTCTCTTAGTTCAATTCAAGATGTTGGTTATGACCTTTGACCCCCTTTAAGACTACATATTTGAAGGACTTGCTCTTTCCTCTGTCTGCCGACCAAGGTCTCAGACAGCTGTCTGCTGGGTAGCCCACCACTTATAGTGGCAGAGTGGCAGAGTATCTGCTCGGCATGCGGAAGGCCCTGGGTTCAATCCCCGGTGTCTCCAGTTAAAAGGACTGGATGGTAGGGGATGTGAAAGACCCCTACCTGGAACCCTGGAACTGTTGTCAGTCTGACTAGACCAGTGGTGGCGAACCTATGGCACGGGTGCCAGAGGTGGCACTCAGAGCCCTCTCTGTGGGCACGCGCAAACAGAATTCCTGCCCCAACACCTCTAGGCTGGCCTGGGCCACTGGGCTCGATTATTAGCATTAAACCTAAGACCTAGTTTTGGGGAAGCAGTGTAGGTAACCCTGTTATGCGCTGTTAAACCCCACTGATTTTCATGCGAAGAACTAAAGCACAATCCTTTACCTGGGAGGAAGCTCGGTTGCTGGCAATGAGGCTTGCTTCTGAGTAAACCCTCCTAGGGTCGTGATTCACCCGTTGGAAGACTTGCACGGTTGCTTCAAAGCAAAGTCACCGACTACCACCAAGCTTACTCCCGAGTAACGCACGCCTCGGAGCCAACCGTTTTTTCTTAACTAAAACCTCAGTATTCAGGTTAAATTGCCGTGTTGGCACTTTGCGATAAATAAGTGGCTTTTGGGTTGCAATTTGGGCCCTTGGTCACGAAAAGGTTCACCATCACTGGACTAGACAGTACTGACCTTGATGGACCAAGGGTCTGATTCCAGCCTGTGGAACTCTCTGAGACCAGGGCCCTGCAGGATCTTAACCAACTCTGGAGGCCTGCATGATGGAGATGTTCCACTGGGCTTTGGGTGGAGACAACCCATAGGTCCAATCCTTCTTGCTGACCTCCCAGACCTTAAACTTAAACTTTAATTTTAATCTATTCTTTGTCAAACCGTCCTCATTTTTTGAAAATTTGATGCCCCCCTTCCCTGTCCTGAATACTGGAGTGATGGGATGTTGGGATGAGGAATCTTAGACTTTTAGGCTCTGCTTTAAAAACTATTAGTATTGTTATAATTGAATAGCCGATGTTTCAGTGTTTAATCATTATCATCATACTCTGCAGTGGCGTAGTGGCTAAGAGCAGTGGCTAAGAGCAGGTGCACTCTGATCTGGAGGAACCGGGTTTGATTCCCAGCTCTGCCGCTTGAGTTGTGGAGGCTTATCTGGGCAATTCAGATTAGCCTGGGCACTCCCACACACGCCAGCTGGGTGACCTTGGGCTAATCACAGCTTCTGGGAGCTCTCTCAGCCCCACCCACCTCACAGGGTGTTTGTTGTGAAGGGGGAAGGGCAAGGAGATTGTCAGCCCCTTTGAGTCTCCTGCAGGAGAGAATGGGGGGATATAAATCCAAACTCCTCCTCCTCCTCCTCCTCCTCCTCCTCCTCCTCTTCTTCTTCTTCTTCTTCTTCTTCTTCTTCTTCTTCTTCTTCTTCTTCTTGGTTTGGTGCAGTTTGGTTGAGGGGGGCCAAAAGGATCCTTGAGGAACCTTGCTTTTTAAACAGAATTTTGCGTGCTACTGTGTGATGTTTGTGTGATTTTGCCCAGGGTGACCAAGAGAAAAAATCCATTAGGATCGGTGAGGATCCATTCTTTTTGATCATGTTTTTGGGGCTATCTTGGGCCATGAAGCGTGGGATAATGTGACTGCTTTGTACAGAACCATGTGTCTAAGGACTTGTGTGCCATGTTGTGGTGGTGATTTTGGGTGACCAAGAGTGAAAAAAAAACCATGCGGATCCTTGAGGATCCATGCTTTTTAACCATGTTTTTGCGGCACTGTGGTAAGAAACTCCCAGGCGAATTGGAATTCACGCATAGAATTTATTAAAAGTTTTTAGTTGATTTGTTCAGTTAAAGTAGTTGATTTTTTTCAGTTAAAGTGTTGTTTTGCCACATTTCTAACATTGGGGATGTGGATTCTCTGCTTTGTTTCTTTTCCCCCCAGCACTTTTTTCTTCCAGCCTTACTGTGCTGTCCTGCCTTCCACTGGAGTGGAGAAGCCTGTGGACAGTGGGCTTTTCCCCACTCCCTTCCATCCCCCCTATGCCGCGCGCTGCTCTCAGCGCGCAGCGTATCAAGCTTGGCGCGTCCAGGCGTCCACCACGATTGCAGCTCTGTGCTTGAGGGTCGTCCAAAGGCGCCAGTTCAGAAGAGCGCCTGGGATGCCCTTGGCGCTGAGGGAGCACGACAGCTGACTTAGCCCGGTGGGAAGACTGACTGTGGCCGCCCCTGCCGTGGGGGGAGGAGGAGGAACCCAGCTACTCTCCTCAAGTAGCGCGGAGCTTACAATAGGTGGGGAAAGGCCCAGCGGCAGTGGCGGGGCGGCTGCGCTGTGGCAGCCCCTGCCGTGGGGAGGGAGGAGGAACCCAGCTACTCTCCTCAAGTAGCAGCGGGGCTTACGGTAAGTGGGGAAAGGCCCAGCGGGTAGCCCCGGCCAGAGGCGGCTCGCGCTGTGGCACCCACTGCCGTCAGGGAGGAGGGAGGAACCCCGCGCTACTCTCCTCAAGTGGCCAGCGGGAGCTTCTGATAAGTAGGGAAGAGCCAAAGCGGCAGCGGGGGGGGGGGGGCGGCTGCGCTGTGGCCGCCCCTGCCGTCGAGGGAGGAGGAACCCCGCGCTTCTCTCCTCCAAGTAATGGCGCGGGGCTTCACCAGCAAAGTGAGGAAAGAGCCCAGCGGCAGCTGGGGCGGCACTGCATTGTGGCTGCCCCTGCCATGGGGAGGGAGGAGGAACCCAGCTACTCTCCTCAAATAGCGCAGGGCTTCTGACCCGTCAGTGGGAAAAGAGCCCAGCAGCAGCTTGGCTGGGCAGCTGCATTGTGCCACACCCCTGCCGTGGGGAGGGAGGAGGAACCCCAGCTACTCTCCTCAAGTAGTAGCGGGGCTTATGGTAAGTGGGGAGAGGCCCAGCGGCAGCGGCAGGCTGCGCTGTGGCCGCCCCTGCCCGTGAGGGAGGGAGAAGGAACCCAGCTACTCTCCCTCCAGAAATAGCGCTTGGGGCTTCACCTGAGATGGGGAAAGGCCCAGTGACACTGTGGGTAAGAAATTAAGGGTCTCTTTGGGTGAGAAGCTTTGTGGGGACCATAGTAGGTTTTTTACTTTTGTAGTTTGAAGCCCCACTCGTCCCACCGCCACTTGCCAGGAAGCTGACATGGGAGTTCGGGGTCTTCTTGGTTTCAGCGCGGGTTAGGTGGGAAATGAGGCTGGAGTGGGGAGGTGGGTGCTTGTAGGACTTGCGGAATTGGGGTGGGGGGGCCCGGCGCTTGCGGCCGGAGTAGAGGTTGTTTTTGTTTTTTTACTTGAGAGCTGCTCGTCCAAAGCTTGCTTGGAAGCTCCTTTCGTCCCAAACTTGCCAGGAAGCGGAGCTGGAGCCAGAAGGAGTTAAATTTTATTTTCCCCAGGCTGGCTCAGGAGAAGCAGCTGGCTCGGAGGAAGGGCCAACTTCGGATTGCGTTTGGTGAGGAGGGGGCGGGCTCGGCTCCTCGGCCCTCCGACCCCCCTCGAACTGGCTGATCTCGGCCTGATTTGCCGTTCGAGGAGGGGCCAGACACTCAACCCTAGTGTTGGCACTTCCGCGATAAATAAAGTGGCTTTTGGGTTGCAATTTGGGGCCCTTAGTCCTGAAAAGGTTCCACCATCACTGGACTAGACAGTACTGACCTTGATGGACCAAGGGTCTGATTCCAGCCTGTGGAACTCTCTGAGACCAGGGCCCTGCAGGATCTTAACCAACTCTGGAGGCCTGCATGATGGAGATGTTCCACTGGGCTTTGGGTGGAGACAACCCATAGGTCCAATCGCTTCTTGCTGACCTCCCAAGACCTTAAACTTAAACTTTAATTTTTAATCTATTCTTTGTCAAACCGTCCCTCATTTTTTGAAAATTTGATGCCCCCTTCCCTGTCCCTGAATACTGGAGTGATGGGATGTTGGGATGAGGAATCTTAGACTTTTTTAGGCTCTGCTTTAAAAACTATTAGTATTGTTATAATTGAATAGCCCGATGTTTCAGTGTTTAATCCATTATCATCATGTACTCTGCAGTGGCGTAGTGGCTAAGAGCAGTGGCCCTAAGAGCAGGTGCACTCTGATCTGGAGGAACCGGGTTTGATTCCCAGCTCTGCCGCTTGAGTTGTGGAGGCTTATCTGGGCAATTCAGATTAGCCTGGGCACTCCCACACACGCCAGCTGGGTGACCTTGGGCTAGTCACAGCTTCTCAGAGCTCTCTCAGCCCCACCCACCTCACAGGGTGTTTGTTGTTACAGAAGAAGGGGAAGAACCGCAGAGGAGATTGTCAGCCCCTTTGAGTCTCCTGCAGGAGAGAATGGGGGGATATAAATCCAAACTCCTCCTCCTCCTCCTCCTCCTCCTCCTCCTCCTCTTCTTCTTCTTCTTCTTCTTCTTCTTCTTCTTCTTCTTCTTCTTCTTCTTCTTCTTCTTCTTCTTCTTCTTCTTCTTCTTCTTCTTCTTCTTCTTCTTCTTCTTCTTCTTCTTCTTCTTCTTCTTCTTCTTCTTCTTTAATGCATGTCAGCCGTATTGAGCCTGGCAATAGTCAGGGAAGGGCAGGGGAACCAATCTAATGAAATTTTTAAAAATTCCTGTTGTGAAAGTGGCTCTGAAGAAGAAGAAGAACAACAACAAGAAGAAGAGTAGTTTGGATTTATACCCCCTCTTTCTCCCCTGTGAAGAAACTTAAAGGGGCTTACAATCTCTTCTCCCTCCCCCCCCCCAACACACACCCTGTGAGGTGGGTGGGACTGAGAGAGCTCCAAAGAACTGTGACTAGCCCAAGGTCACCCAGCTGGCATGTGTTGGAGTGCTCAAGCTAATCTGGTTCACCAGATAAGCCTCCACAGCTCAAGCAGCCGAGCGGAGGATCAAACCGGGTTCTCCAGATTAGAGTGCACCTGTGTTTAACCACTACGCCACACTGGCTCTCTGGAGGATGGGTTCTATGACAACCCATTGATGCTAAGATCCCTTACCTCTCCAAACCCCGCCTTCCCCGGGCTCCATTCCCAAATCTCCAGGAATTTCCCAGCCTGGGAGTTGGCAACCAAGATGACTGGCAAATGCCAAAGACCACAGAGGGAGGGAGTGCTCTTCCTTCGGCCAGCATCCCGTTTAAATCGGGCTGTATCATAGATAAAAGATTACACCAAAGCCAAATGGTCAGTCGGAGAAGCTGTCTCCCCAACTTGGACTGTCCAACTCAGCTTACAATACAACAACCTTTATTAGGCATATTAAAATAGGCCCCAGAGCATTACAGACATTTCTGAAGTACAAATCAAAAGCACATTCAAAACACAGACAGATAAACTGTATCTGGCATTGGACGTTACTTAGAAAATTCTGTCACTTGTAAAAGAAATTTTGCTACTTTTCCCAAGAGCACGGCCTCTGTGTTATTTAACAAAAGCTCCACATCAGAGTTGTCAGAGTCTCTTTCAGATTTGTCTAAGACCCGCTTGGGAGAGAAATTCCTAATACCCACATATCTCAGGACAGTCCAAGTATAATGTGAGCAGAGTCTCCCACTTGGTTTTTTTACAGTGTGTGGACAGACCCGATCCTGGAGAGGGATAGATAGGTAGCGACCCTTTGTAATGGCCGATGGAAAAGTATTGCATCTGGCCCTTGTAATAATCCATCTCTGTTGGGGTTCAGTTCATAGTTCGAGATATTTGGCTATGTGCCCCTGTTCTGGTACTATTCCGACAGAAAGGGGTGAGCATGATTTATTTGCTTGGCCCAACAAGATATGGTATTCCTGTTCTAGAAGTCTGCTTTTTAAGGTTTGCAGAATCTCTCTGGGTGACAGCATACAGAGATCTTCCAGTATTAAACCTAGAGAGCAGATTTTTGAGTTAAGAAGTTGATACCATTCGGAGGCAAATAGGTCTGGGCGCACAATATTTGTTAAACTGTGCTCAGCGTTAAAACATAGTTTGATCCAATACTTGAATGTATTCAGCCATGCTCTTGTATGTACTTGAATGTATTCAGCCAACTCAGCTTGATAGCAAGATTTAGCTCTCTGGGGCCTCTATTTTGCTGGCCAAACCTGCCACTCGGCACACATTCCCCGGAGGAATTTTATCTGTGATCGCCTTACCATGTTCCAGGACAGCTGCAAAAATCAGCAAAGCGACTGGGAATGTTCCCATTGCAGCCCACCGAGTCTTAAGATGTTGACCGCCGTCAGGATGTTCCTTTGTGCCTTTCTCCAGCCCCTGAGAGCTTTGCTGGAGCAGTTTAAGTTCTTTCTGGTTTTGCAAAGAGAGTTTCTGTCTCTGCGACTCCTCCTTCTTCTCCGTTTAACCTGTCAACATGCCTCAGGCAGGTGTGTGGAGGGGCAGAGGACAAACAGGGAAGGAGGTAGATTTTGTAAGGAAGAAGCAAAAACACCGAGGCTTTCGCCAGGTAGAAACTGGTTCCGACCTTCCGTTGTTGTTGTGCGGCATGGCTGCAGGAAGTCCTTTTTTTCTATAGTGCTTGTAAAACCATGTGGAGCTATTGCTGATCAATACCGGGCACAGAGACAGAAAATCCTAAGGGCACAGAGACAGAAAATCCTAAAGAAAATCCTACAGCAGGAATGTAGAGGAAGGAGAAAAGAAGCGTTTGGATCAGTGGTGGGATCCAAAAATTTTAGTAACAGGTTCCCATGGTGGTGGGATTCAAACTGTGGCGTAGCGCCAATGGGGATGGGCGGGGCACGATGGGGGCGTGGCCGGGCATTCCTGGGCGGGGCTGTGGCAAGGACGCAGCCGCTGCGCCGGTCCCGCTTGGGTGGGAAACGAATGCACGCAGGCGCAGGCTGCCACGCACGCCGGTGCACCTCCTGCTAGACTGCTTCAAGTTCTGCGCGCTACTGCTGAGAGGAGGGGCGTCACGAAGGCAAAAACCACGTGGCAAAACCACCCATTAGTAACCCCCTCTCGGCACACACAAATAATTAGTAACCTACTCTCGGGAACCTGTGAGAACCTGCAGGATCCCACCTCTGGTTTGGATTTATATCCAAACTATGAGTTTCTGTTGCTCTGTGGGGGTAGGAGGCCAGGTGGCTTTACCTCTAACTGTTGCTGACCTTGGGATGCCTCGGCGCCGAAGTATCTTTCTCACATTCTTTGGGAAAACGGGAGGGGGGATTGTTTCTGAATAAAGGGGGTAGACACTGCATAAGCATTTTATTGTCATTGTGCACGCACAACGAAATGTACAGCAGCATTCCTCGATGCACACAATTTCAGACTCACACACCCCATCCTCACTTTCCCCTTCCTCCACCCATCCCCACACAGCCCCAAACACATCAACACGAAGCCGCGGAGTTCAGCATCGCCACCGCTCTAGAGTAGAAGCTGTCTCTAAGCCTCTTTGTCCTAGTTTTGATAGACCTGTATCGTCTGCCGGATGGTAACAGTTCAAAAAAAGAGAGTGTGCTGGACCCGAGGGGCGGGTCTCTCAGAATCATTTTGGAGCTTTCTTTGAAGGCTTTGGGAATTCTAAGAGTTCTTCAAAGGAGGGAGAGAGGGCGGCCGATGATCCCTCTCCTGGTGCCAGTAGTGATCACCCTTTGGAGCGCCTTCCTATCTGCCACTGTGCAACTGGAGAACCATACACAGATGCAGCAGGTTAAGACACTCTCTATAGCACAGCGGTAAAAAGACACCAGGTAGGCCAACAGAGTTTTCCATCCAGTTGCTGTTTCCTGAACAGTCTTCAGGATGATGCAGTGCTTTGCTGGCGCCTTCTTAACCACCCTTGTGACGAGGCCAGTCTATGCATACAGCTAGGTCAAGTCCTCTTTAATCATGGCCCAGAAATTTAAAACTAGCCACCCGGCTCTACTTGATCTGCATTTATAGTCAAGGGCTGAATTTCTGAGCTATTCCTTCTATAGTCCACTATAAGCTCCTTTGTCTTGTTGGTATTAAGAACCAGGTTATTTTCCCTGCACCATTAGAGCAGTCGGTCCACCTCACTCCGATAGGCAGACTCATCCCCTCCAGAGATGAGCCCCACCACCGTTGTGTCATCGGCAAATTTGATAATGGTGTTACTATGATAGACAGGAGTACAATCATATGTATAAAGGGTGAACAATAAAGGACACAACACAGGTTCACCAGAACTGGTTTTAACAGGCTGGGTGCTTCGTTGCCTTCCAATAAGCGCTGCTGATCAGCCATCCAGAGTCGGTTTATTGATTCAAGGTTCGAGACCGGACAGTTGCCCAGTGATCAGAATTAATATTTAAACATGCTTTAATGCCCAGATAAACTAGTGAGTCTGTTGGCTGTGCTTTAGAGCGTAAGGGAAAGGTCATATCTGGAGATGGAGATGACCAGTTTCTAAAGATACCCCCAGCCCATTGTTCCCTGGTCCCCTGGGGGTCTGAAACTTTTGTCTCATCAGCCCTGGGGATGGAATTATGAAAATGTCAACCAAATGCCGCTCAGCTCATAGTTTATGGGCAGGGCAAGCTGGACGGGTTAGATGGGTTATTTCAAAACAGAATGTGGCAATCTCCCCCTCTTCCTCAAGGCCCTCGTCAAGGAAGGAAGTATTGATGGGGTCAGCTGCTACATCAGGTGGTAGATTTGTCAACTGCGTGAAAACATAGAGCCAAATCCTAGACATGGAGCCACATCAGGTACAGAGAGTTTGAAGAAGAAGAAAAGAGAAGGTTTATACTCCACCTTTCTCACCTGTAAGGAGACTCAACGTGGCTTGCAAATTCCTTTCCCTTCCTCTCCCCACAACAGGCTCCTTGTGGGAGCCAAACTTAATGAGTTGGGCATTTCCTTGGAGGACTTGCTAATGTTAACAGAGCAGGAGGTCTATGGGGCTTTCAAGAAGAGGCTTTTTGATAGAGAGTTTCAACAGATGCTAGAGGAAGCTAATAAAACCTGTTCCCCAATCTCTCTGGGAATACCTGTGGATAGATTAATTGTAGCCCAGTACCTTTATCCCCTGGTTGAGGCCCGGTGGCATAGAGCAATCACCTTAGCTAGGTGTGGCTGCCCTGCCTTCTTCCTTTGGCA
>NC_059433.1:62818025-62870525 GCF_021028975.2 Sphaerodactylus townsendi
CCCCCCCCCCCCCCCACCCCCCCCCCCCCCCACCCCCCCCCCCCCCCACCCCCCCCCCCCCCCACCCCCCCCCCCCCCCACCCCCCCCCCCCCCCACCCCCCCCCCCCCCCACCCCCCCCCCCCCCCACCCCCCCCCCCCCCCACCCCCCCCCCCCCCCACCCCCCCCCCCCCCCACCCCCCCCCCCCCCCACCCCCCCCCCCCCCCACCCCCCCCCCCCCCCACCCCCCCCCCCCCCCACCCCCCCCCCCCCCCACCCCCCCCCCCCCCCACCCCCCCCCCCCCCCACCCCCCCCCCCCCCCACCCCCCCCCCCCCCCACCCCCCCCCCCCCCCACCCCCCCCCCCCCCCACCCCCCCCCCCCCCCACCCCCCCCCCCCCCCACCCCCCCCCCCCCCCACCCCCCCCCCCCCCCACCCCCCCCCCCCCCCACCCCCCCCCCCCCCCACCCCCCCCCCCCCCCACCCCCCCCCCCCCCCACCCCCCCCCCCCCCCACCCCCCCCCCCCCCCACCCCCCCCCCCCCCCACCCCCCCCCCCCCCCACCCCCCCCCCCCCCCACCCCCCCCCCCCCCCACCCCCCCCCCCCCCCACCCCCCCCCCCCCCCACCCCCCCCCCCCCCCACCCCCCCCCCCCCCCACCCCCCCCCCCCCCCACCCCCCCCCCCCCCCACCCCCCCCCCCCCCCACCCCCCCCCCCCCCCACCCCCCCCCCCCCCCACCCCCCCCCCCCCCCACCCCCCCCCCCCCCCACCCCCCCCCCCCCCCACCCCCCCCCCCCCCCACCCCCCCCCCCCCCCACCCCCCCCCCCCCCCACCCCCCCCCCCCCCCACCCCCCCCCCCCCCCACCCCCCCCCCCCCCCACCCCCCCCCCCCCCCACCCCCCCCCCCCCCCACCCCCCCCCCCCCCCACCCCCCCCCCCCCCCACCCCCCCCCCCCCCCACCCCCCCCCCCCCCCACCCCCCCCCCCCCCCACCCCCCCCCCCCCCCACCCCCCCCCCCCCCCACCCCCCCCCCCCCCCACCCCCCCCCCCCCCCACCCCCCCCCCCCCCCACCCCCCCCCCCCCCCACCCCCCCCCCCCCCCACCCCCCCCCCCCCCCACCCCCCCCCCCCCCCACCCCCCCCCCCCCCCACCCCCCCCCCCCCCCACCCCCCCCCCCCCCCACCCCCCCCCCCCCCCACCCCCCCCCCCCCCCACCCCCCCCCCCCCCCACCCCCCCCCCCCCCCACCCCCCCCCCCCCCCACCCCCCCCCCCCCCCACCCCCCCCCCCCCCCACCCCCCCCCCCCCCCACCCCCCCCCCCCCCCACCCCCCCCCCCCCCCACCCCCCCCCCCCCCCACCCCCCCCCCCCCCCACCCCCCCCCCCCCCCACCCCCCCCCCCCCCCACCCCCCCCCCCCCCCACCCCCCCCCCCCCCCACCCCCCCCCCCCCCCACCCCCCCCCCCCCCCACCCCCCCCCCCCCCCACCCCCCCCCCCCCCCACCCCCCCCCCCCCCCACCCCCCCCCCCCCCCACCCCCCCCCCCCCCCACCCCCCCCCCCCCCCACCCCCCCCCCCCCCCACCCCCCCCCCCCCCCACCCCCCCCCCCCCCCACCCCCCCCCCCCCCCACCCCCCCCCCCCCCCACCCCCCCCCCCCCCCACCCCCCCCCCCCCCCACCCCCCCCCCCCCCCACCCCCCCCCCCCCCCACCCCCCCCCCCCCCCACCCCCCCCCCCCCCCACCCCCCCCCCCCCCCACCCCCCCCCCCCCCCACCCCCCCCCCCCCCCACCCCCCCCCCCCCCCACCCCCCCCCCCCCCCACCCCCCCCCCCCCCCACCCCCCCCCCCCCCCACCCCCCCCCCCCCCCACCCCCCCCCCCCCCCACCCCCCCCCCCCCCCACCCCCCCCCCCCCCCACCCCCCCCCCCCCCCACCCCCCCCCCCCCCCACCCCCCCCCCCCCCCACCCCCCCCCCCCCCCACCCCCCCCCCCCCCCACCCCCCCCCCCCCCCACCCCCCCCCCCCCCCACCCCCCCCCCCCCCCACCCCCCCCCCCCCCCACCCCCCCCCCCCCCCACCCCCCCCCCCCCCCACCCCCCCCCCCCCCCACCCCCCCCCCCCCCCACCCCCCCCCCCCCCCACCCCCCCCCCCCCCCACCCCCCCCCCCCCCCACCCCCCCCCCCCCCCACCCCCCCCCCCCCCCACCCCCCCCCCCCCCCACCCCCCCCCCCCCCCACCCCCCCCCCCCCCCACCCCCCCCCCCCCCCACCCCCCCCCCCCCCCACCCCCCCCCCCCCCCACCCCCCCCCCCCCCCACCCCCCCCCCCCCCCACCCCCCCCCCCCCCCACCCCCCCCCCCCCCCACCCCCCCCCCCCCCCACCCCCCCCCCCCCCCACCCCCCCCCCCCCCCACCCCCCCCCCCCCCCACCCCCCCCCCCCCCCACCCCCCCCCCCCCCCACCCCCCCCCCCCCCCACCCCCCCCCCCCCCCACCCCCCCCCCCCCCCACCCCCCCCCCCCCCCACCCCCCCCCCCCCCCACCCCCCCCCCCCCCCACCCCCCCCCCCCCCCACCCCCCCCCCCCCCCACCCCCCCCCCCCCCCACCCCCCCCCCCCCCCACCCCCCCCCCCCCCCACCCCCCCCCCCCCCCACCCCCCCCCCCCCCCACCCCCCCCCCCCCCCACCCCCCCCCCCCCCCACCCCCCCCCCCCCCCACCCCCCCCCCCCCCCACCCCCCCCCCCCCCCACCCCCCCCCCCCCCCACCCCCCCCCCCCCCCACCCCCCCCCCCCCCCACCCCCCCCCCCCCCCACCCCCCCCCCCCCCCACCCCCCCCCCCCCCCACCCCCCCCCCCCCCCACCCCCCCCCCCCCCCACCCCCCCCCCCCCCCACCCCCCCCCCCCCCCACCCCCCCCCCCCCCCACCCCCCCCCCCCCCCACCCCCCCCCCCCCCCACCCCCCCCCCCCCCCACCCCCCCCCCCCCCCACCCCCCCCCCCCCCCACCCCCCCCCCCCCCCACCCCCCCCCCCCCCCACCCCCCCCCCCCCCCACCCCCCCCCCCCCCCACCCCCCCCCCCCCCCACCCCCCCCCCCCCCCACCCCCCCCCCCCCCCACCCCCCCCCCCCCCCACCCCCCCCCCCCCCCACCCCCCCCCCCCCCCACCCCCCCCCCCCCCCACCCCCCCCCCCCCCCACCCCCCCCCCCCCCCACCCCCCCCCCCCCCCACCCCCCCCCCCCCCCACCCCCCCCCCCCCCCACCCCCCCCCCCCCCCACCCCCCCCCCCCCCCACCCCCCCCCCCCCCCACCCCCCCCCCCCCCCACCCCCCCCCCCCCCCACCCCCCCCCCCCCCCACCCCCCCCCCCCCCCACCCCCCCCCCCCCCCACCCCCCCCCCCCCCCACCCCCCCCCCCCCCCACCCCCCCCCCCCCCCACCCCCCCCCCCCCCCACCCCCCCCCCCCCCCACCCCCCCCCCCCCCCACCCCCCCCCCCCCCCACCCCCCCCCCCCCCCACCCCCCCCCCCCCCCACCCCCCCCCCCCCCCACCCCCCCCCCCCCCCACCCCCCCCCCCCCCCACCCCCCCCCCCCCCCACCCCCCCCCCCCCCCACCCCCCCCCCCCCCCACCCCCCCCCCCCCCCACCCCCCCCCCCCCCCACCCCCCCCCCCCCCCACCCCCCCCCCCCCCCACCCCCCCCCCCCCCCACCCCCCCCCCCCCCCACCCCCCCCCCCCCCCACCCCCCCCCCCCCCCACCCCCCCCCCCCCCCACCCCCCCCCCCCCCCACCCCCCCCCCCCCCCACCCCCCCCCCCCCCCACCCCCCCCCCCCCCCACCCCCCCCCCCCCCCACCCCCCCCCCCCCCCACCCCCCCCCCCCCCCACCCCCCCCCCCCCCCACCCCCCCCCCCCCCCACCCCCCCCCCCCCCCACCCCCCCCCCCCCCCACCCCCCCCCCCCCCCACCCCCCCCCCCCCCCACCCCCCCCCCCCCCCACCCCCCCCCCCCCCCACCCCCCCCCCCCCCCACCCCCCCCCCCCCCCACCCCCCCCCCCCCCCACCCCCCCCCCCCCCCACCCCCCCCCCCCCCCACCCCCCCCCCCCCCCACCCCCCCCCCCCCCCACCCCCCCCCCCCCCCACCCCCCCCCCCCCCCACCCCCCCCCCCCCCCACCCCCCCCCCCCCCCACCCCCCCCCCCCCCCACCCCCCCCCCCCCCCACCCCCCCCCCCCCCCACCCCCCCCCCCCCCCACCCCCCCCCCCCCCCACCCCCCCCCCCCCCCACCCCCCCCCCCCCCCACCCCCCCCCCCCCCCACCCCCCCCCCCCCCCACCCCCCCCCCCCCCCACCCCCCCCCCCCCCCACCCCCCCCCCCCCCCACCCCCCCCCCCCCCCACCCCCCCCCCCCCCCACCCCCCCCCCCCCCCACCCCCCCCCCCCCCCACCCCCCCCCCCCCCCACCCCCCCCCCCCCCCACCCCCCCCCCCCCCCACCCCCCCCCCCCCCCACCCCCCCCCCCCCCCACCCCCCCCCCCCCCCACCCCCCCCCCCCCCCACCCCCCCCCCCCCCCACCCCCCCCCCCCCCCACCCCCCCCCCCCCCCACCCCCCCCCCCCCCCACCCCCCCCCCCCCCCACCCCCCCCCCCCCCCACCCCCCCCCCCCCCCACCCCCCCCCCCCCCCACCCCCCCCCCCCCCCACCCCCCCCCCCCCCCACCCCCCCCCCCCCCCACCCCCCCCCCCCCCCACCCCCCCCCCCCCCCACCCCCCCCCCCCCCCACCCCCCCCCCCCCCCACCCCCCCCCCCCCCCACCCCCCCCCCCCCCCACCCCCCCCCCCCCCCACCCCCCCCCCCCCCCACCCCCCCCCCCCCCCACCCCCCCCCCCCCCCACCCCCCCCCCCCCCCACCCCCCCCCCCCCCCACCCCCCCCCCCCCCCACCCCCCCCCCCCCCCACCCCCCCCCCCCCCCACCCCCCCCCCCCCCCACCCCCCCCCCCCCCCACCCCCCCCCCCCCCCACCCCCCCCCCCCCCCACCCCCCCCCCCCCCCACCCCCCCCCCCCCCCACCCCCCCCCCCCCCCACCCCCCCCCCCCCCCACCCCCCCCCCCCCCCACCCCCCCCCCCCCCCACCCCCCCCCCCCCCCACCCCCCCCCCCCCCCACCCCCCCCCCCCCCCACCCCCCCCCCCCCCCACCCCCCCCCCCCCCCACCCCCCCCCCCCCCCACCCCCCCCCCCCCCCACCCCCCCCCCCCCCCACCCCCCCCCCCCCCCACCCCCCCCCCCCCCCACCCCCCCCCCCCCCCACCCCCCCCCCCCCCCACCCCCCCCCCCCCCCACCCCCCCCCCCCCCCACCCCCCCCCCCCCCCACCCCCCCCCCCCCCCACCCCCCCCCCCCCCCACCCCCCCCCCCCCCCACCCCCCCCCCCCCCCACCCCCCCCCCCCCCCACCCCCCCCCCCCCCCACCCCCCCCCCCCCCCACCCCCCCCCCCCCCCACCCCCCCCCCCCCCCACCCCCCCCCCCCCCCACCCCCCCCCCCCCCCACCCCCCCCCCCCCCCACCCCCCCCCCCCCCCACCCCCCCCCCCCCCCACCCCCCCCCCCCCCCACCCCCCCCCCCCCCCACCCCCCCCCCCCCCCACCCCCCCCCCCCCCCACCCCCCCCCCCCCCCACCCCCCCCCCCCCCCACCCCCCCCCCCCCCCACCCCCCCCCCCCCCCACCCCCCCCCCCCCCCACCCCCCCCCCCCCCCACCCCCCCCCCCCCCCACCCCCCCCCCCCCCCACCCCCCCCCCCCCCCACCCCCCCCCCCCCCCACCCCCCCCCCCCCCCACCCCCCCCCCCCCCCACCCCCCCCCCCCCCCACCCCCCCCCCCCCCCACCCCCCCCCCCCCCCACCCCCCCCCCCCCCCACCCCCCCCCCCCCCCACCCCCCCCCCCCCCCACCCCCCCCCCCCCCCACCCCCCCCCCCCCCCACCCCCCCCCCCCCCCACCCCCCCCCCCCCCCACCCCCCCCCCCCCCCACCCCCCCCCCCCCCCACCCCCCCCCCCCCCCACCCCCCCCCCCCCCCACCCCCCCCCCCCCCCACCCCCCCCCCCCCCCACCCCCCCCCCCCCCCACCCCCCCCCCCCCCCACCCCCCCCCCCCCCCACCCCCCCCCCCCCCCACCCCCCCCCCCCCCCACCCCCCCCCCCCCCCACCCCCCCCCCCCCCCACCCCCCCCCCCCCCCACCCCCCCCCCCCCCCACCCCCCCCCCCCCCCACCCCCCCCCCCCCCCACCCCCCCCCCCCCCCACCCCCCCCCCCCCCCACCCCCCCCCCCCCCCACCCCCCCCCCCCCCCACCCCCCCCCCCCCCCACCCCCCCCCCCCCCCACCCCCCCCCCCCCCCACCCCCCCCCCCCCCCACCCCCCCCCCCCCCCACCCCCCCCCCCCCCCACCCCCCCCCCCCCCCACCCCCCCCCCCCCCCACCCCCCCCCCCCCCCACCCCCCCCCCCCCCCACCCCCCCCCCCCCCCACCCCCCCCCCCCCCCACCCCCCCCCCCCCCCACCCCCCCCCCCCCCCACCCCCCCCCCCCCCCACCCCCCCCCCCCCCCACCCCCCCCCCCCCCCACCCCCCCCCCCCCCCACCCCCCCCCCCCCCCACCCCCCCCCCCCCCCACCCCCCCCCCCCCCCACCCCCCCCCCCCCCCACCCCCCCCCCCCCCCACCCCCCCCCCCCCCCACCCCCCCCCCCCCCCACCCCCCCCCCCCCCCACCCCCCCCCCCCCCCACCCCCCCCCCCCCCCACCCCCCCCCCCCCCCACCCCCCCCCCCCCCCACCCCCCCCCCCCCCCACCCCCCCCCCCCCCCACCCCCCCCCCCCCCCACCCCCCCCCCCCCCCACCCCCCCCCCCCCCCACCCCCCCCCCCCCCCACCCCCCCCCCCCCCCACCCCCCCCCCCCCCCACCCCCCCCCCCCCCCACCCCCCCCCCCCCCCACCCCCCCCCCCCCCCACCCCCCCCCCCCCCCACCCCCCCCCCCCCCCACCCCCCCCCCCCCCCACCCCCCCCCCCCCCCACCCCCCCCCCCCCCCACCCCCCCCCCCCCCCACCCCCCCCCCCCCCCACCCCCCCCCCCCCCCACCCCCCCCCCCCCCCACCCCCCCCCCCCCCCACCCCCCCCCCCCCCCACCCCCCCCCCCCCCCACCCCCCCCCCCCCCCACCCCCCCCCCCCCCCACCCCCCCCCCCCCCCACCCCCCCCCCCCCCCACCCCCCCCCCCCCCCACCCCCCCCCCCCCCCACCCCCCCCCCCCCCCACCCCCCCCCCCCCCCACCCCCCCCCCCCCCCACCCCCCCCCCCCCCCACCCCCCCCCCCCCCCACCCCCCCCCCCCCCCACCCCCCCCCCCCCCCACCCCCCCCCCCCCCCACCCCCCCCCCCCCCCACCCCCCCCCCCCCCCACCCCCCCCCCCCCCCACCCCCCCCCCCCCCCACCCCCCCCCCCCCCCACCCCCCCCCCCCCCCACCCCCCCCCCCCCCCACCCCCCCCCCCCCCCACCCCCCCCCCCCCCCACCCCCCCCCCCCCCCACCCCCCCCCCCCCCCACCCCCCCCCCCCCCCACCCCCCCCCCCCCCCACCCCCCCCCCCCCCCACCCCCCCCCCCCCCCACCCCCCCCCCCCCCCACCCCCCCCCCCCCCCACCCCCCCCCCCCCCCACCCCCCCCCCCCCCCACCCCCCCCCCCCCCCACCCCCCCCCCCCCCCACCCCCCCCCCCCCCCACCCCCCCCCCCCCCCACCCCCCCCCCCCCCCACCCCCCCCCCCCCCCACCCCCCCCCCCCCCCACCCCCCCCCCCCCCCACCCCCCCCCCCCCCCACCCCCCCCCCCCCCCACCCCCCCCCCCCCCCACCCCCCCCCCCCCCCACCCCCCCCCCCCCCCACCCCCCCCCCCCCCCACCCCCCCCCCCCCCCACCCCCCCCCCCCCCCACCCCCCCCCCCCCCCACCCCCCCCCCCCCCCACCCCCCCCCCCCCCCACCCCCCCCCCCCCCCACCCCCCCCCCCCCCCACCCCCCCCCCCCCCCACCCCCCCCCCCCCCCACCCCCCCCCCCCCCCACCCCCCCCCCCCCCCACCCCCCCCCCCCCCCACCCCCCCCCCCCCCCACCCCCCCCCCCCCCCACCCCCCCCCCCCCCCACCCCCCCCCCCCCCCACCCCCCCCCCCCCCCACCCCCCCCCCCCCCCACCCCCCCCCCCCCCCACCCCCCCCCCCCCCCACCCCCCCCCCCCCCCACCCCCCCCCCCCCCCACCCCCCCCCCCCCCCACCCCCCCCCCCCCCCACCCCCCCCCCCCCCCACCCCCCCCCCCCCCCACCCCCCCCCCCCCCCACCCCCCCCCCCCCCCACCCCCCCCCCCCCCCACCCCCCCCCCCCCCCACCCCCCCCCCCCCCCACCCCCCCCCCCCCCCACCCCCCCCCCCCCCCACCCCCCCCCCCCCCCACCCCCCCCCCCCCCCACCCCCCCCCCCCCCCACCCCCCCCCCCCCCCACCCCCCCCCCCCCCCACCCCCCCCCCCCCCCACCCCCCCCCCCCCCCACCCCCCCCCCCCCCCACCCCCCCCCCCCCCCACCCCCCCCCCCCCCCACCCCCCCCCCCCCCCACCCCCCCCCCCCCCCACCCCCCCCCCCCCCCACCCCCCCCCCCCCCCACCCCCCCCCCCCCCCACCCCCCCCCCCCCCCACCCCCCCCCCCCCCCACCCCCCCCCCCCCCCACCCCCCCCCCCCCCCACCCCCCCCCCCCCCCACCCCCCCCCCCCCCCACCCCCCCCCCCCCCCACCCCCCCCCCCCCCCACCCCCCCCCCCCCCCACCCCCCCCCCCCCCCACCCCCCCCCCCCCCCACCCCCCCCCCCCCCCACCCCCCCCCCCCCCCACCCCCCCCCCCCCCCACCCCCCCCCCCCCCCACCCCCCCCCCCCCCCACCCCCCCCCCCCCCCACCCCCCCCCCCCCCCACCCCCCCCCCCCCCCACCCCCCCCCCCCCCCACCCCCCCCCCCCCCCACCCCCCCCCCCCCCCACCCCCCCCCCCCCCCACCCCCCCCCCCCCCCACCCCCCCCCCCCCCCACCCCCCCCCCCCCCCACCCCCCCCCCCCCCCACCCCCCCCCCCCCCCACCCCCCCCCCCCCCCACCCCCCCCCCCCCCCACCCCCCCCCCCCCCCACCCCCCCCCCCCCCCACCCCCCCCCCCCCCCACCCCCCCCCCCCCCCACCCCCCCCCCCCCCCACCCCCCCCCCCCCCCACCCCCCCCCCCCCCCACCCCCCCCCCCCCCCACCCCCCCCCCCCCCCACCCCCCCCCCCCCCCACCCCCCCCCCCCCCCACCCCCCCCCCCCCCCACCCCCCCCCCCCCCCACCCCCCCCCCCCCCCACCCCCCCCCCCCCCCACCCCCCCCCCCCCCCACCCCCCCCCCCCCCCACCCCCCCCCCCCCCCACCCCCCCCCCCCCCCACCCCCCCCCCCCCCCACCCCCCCCCCCCCCCACCCCCCCCCCCCCCCACCCCCCCCCCCCCCCACCCCCCCCCCCCCCCACCCCCCCCCCCCCCCACCCCCCCCCCCCCCCACCCCCCCCCCCCCCCACCCCCCCCCCCCCCCACCCCCCCCCCCCCCCACCCCCCCCCCCCCCCACCCCCCCCCCCCCCCACCCCCCCCCCCCCCCACCCCCCCCCCCCCCCACCCCCCCCCCCCCCCACCCCCCCCCCCCCCCACCCCCCCCCCCCCCCACCCCCCCCCCCCCCCACCCCCCCCCCCCCCCACCCCCCCCCCCCCCCACCCCCCCCCCCCCCCACCCCCCCCCCCCCCCACCCCCCCCCCCCCCCACCCCCCCCCCCCCCCACCCCCCCCCCCCCCCACCCCCCCCCCCCCCCACCCCCCCCCCCCCCCACCCCCCCCCCCCCCCACCCCCCCCCCCCCCCACCCCCCCCCCCCCCCACCCCCCCCCCCCCCCACCCCCCCCCCCCCCCACCCCCCCCCCCCCCCACCCCCCCCCCCCCCCACCCCCCCCCCCCCCCACCCCCCCCCCCCCCCACCCCCCCCCCCCCCCACCCCCCCCCCCCCCCACCCCCCCCCCCCCCCACCCCCCCCCCCCCCCACCCCCCCCCCCCCCCACCCCCCCCCCCCCCCACCCCCCCCCCCCCCCACCCCCCCCCCCCCCCACCCCCCCCCCCCCCCACCCCCCCCCCCCCCCACCCCCCCCCCCCCCCACCCCCCCCCCCCCCCACCCCCCCCCCCCCCCACCCCCCCCCCCCCCCACCCCCCCCCCCCCCCACCCCCCCCCCCCCCCACCCCCCCCCCCCCCCACCCCCCCCCCCCCCCACCCCCCCCCCCCCCCACCCCCCCCCCCCCCCACCCCCCCCCCCCCCCACCCCCCCCCCCCCCCACCCCCCCCCCCCCCCACCCCCCCCCCCCCCCACCCCCCCCCCCCCCCACCCCCCCCCCCCCCCACCCCCCCCCCCCCCCACCCCCCCCCCCCCCCACCCCCCCCCCCCCCCACCCCCCCCCCCCCCCACCCCCCCCCCCCCCCACCCCCCCCCCCCCCCACCCCCCCCCCCCCCCACCCCCCCCCCCCCCCACCCCCCCCCCCCCCCACCCCCCCCCCCCCCCACCCCCCCCCCCCCCCACCCCCCCCCCCCCCCACCCCCCCCCCCCCCCACCCCCCCCCCCCCCCACCCCCCCCCCCCCCCACCCCCCCCCCCCCCCACCCCCCCCCCCCCCCACCCCCCCCCCCCCCCACCCCCCCCCCCCCCCACCCCCCCCCCCCCCCACCCCCCCCCCCCCCCACCCCCCCCCCCCCCCACCCCCCCCCCCCCCCACCCCCCCCCCCCCCCACCCCCCCCCCCCCCCACCCCCCCCCCCCCCCACCCCCCCCCCCCCCCACCCCCCCCCCCCCCCACCCCCCCCCCCCCCCACCCCCCCCCCCCCCCACCCCCCCCCCCCCCCACCCCCCCCCCCCCCCACCCCCCCCCCCCCCCACCCCCCCCCCCCCCCACCCCCCCCCCCCCCCACCCCCCCCCCCCCCCACCCCCCCCCCCCCCCACCCCCCCCCCCCCCCACCCCCCCCCCCCCCCACCCCCCCCCCCCCCCACCCCCCCCCCCCCCCACCCCCCCCCCCCCCCACCCCCCCCCCCCCCCACCCCCCCCCCCCCCCACCCCCCCCCCCCCCCACCCCCCCCCCCCCCCACCCCCCCCCCCCCCCACCCCCCCCCCCCCCCACCCCCCCCCCCCCCCACCCCCCCCCCCCCCCACCCCCCCCCCCCCCCACCCCCCCCCCCCCCCACCCCCCCCCCCCCCCACCCCCCCCCCCCCCCACCCCCCCCCCCCCCCACCCCCCCCCCCCCCCACCCCCCCCCCCCCCCACCCCCCCCCCCCCCCACCCCCCCCCCCCCCCACCCCCCCCCCCCCCCACCCCCCCCCCCCCCCACCCCCCCCCCCCCCCACCCCCCCCCCCCCCCACCCCCCCCCCCCCCCACCCCCCCCCCCCCCCACCCCCCCCCCCCCCCACCCCCCCCCCCCCCCACCCCCCCCCCCCCCCACCCCCCCCCCCCCCCACCCCCCCCCCCCCCCACCCCCCCCCCCCCCCACCCCCCCCCCCCCCCACCCCCCCCCCCCCCCACCCCCCCCCCCCCCCACCCCCCCCCCCCCCCACCCCCCCCCCCCCCCACCCCCCCCCCCCCCCACCCCCCCCCCCCCCCACCCCCCCCCCCCCCCACCCCCCCCCCCCCCCACCCCCCCCCCCCCCCACCCCCCCCCCCCCCCACCCCCCCCCCCCCCCACCCCCCCCCCCCCCCACCCCCCCCCCCCCCCACCCCCCCCCCCCCCCACCCCCCCCCCCCCCCACCCCCCCCCCCCCCCACCCCCCCCCCCCCCCACCCCCCCCCCCCCCCACCCCCCCCCCCCCCCACCCCCCCCCCCCCCCACCCCCCCCCCCCCCCACCCCCCCCCCCCCCCACCCCCCCCCCCCCCCACCCCCCCCCCCCCCCACCCCCCCCCCCCCCCACCCCCCCCCCCCCCCACCCCCCCCCCCCCCCACCCCCCCCCCCCCCCACCCCCCCCCCCCCCCACCCCCCCCCCCCCCCACCCCCCCCCCCCCCCACCCCCCCCCCCCCCCACCCCCCCCCCCCCCCACCCCCCCCCCCCCCCACCCCCCCCCCCCCCCACCCCCCCCCCCCCCCACCCCCCCCCCCCCCCACCCCCCCCCCCCCCCACCCCCCCCCCCCCCCACCCCCCCCCCCCCCCACCCCCCCCCCCCCCCACCCCCCCCCCCCCCCACCCCCCCCCCCCCCCACCCCCCCCCCCCCCCACCCCCCCCCCCCCCCACCCCCCCCCCCCCCCACCCCCCCCCCCCCCCACCCCCCCCCCCCCCCACCCCCCCCCCCCCCCACCCCCCCCCCCCCCCACCCCCCCCCCCCCCCACCCCCCCCCCCCCCCACCCCCCCCCCCCCCCACCCCCCCCCCCCCCCACCCCCCCCCCCCCCCACCCCCCCCCCCCCCCACCCCCCCCCCCCCCCACCCCCCCCCCCCCCCACCCCCCCCCCCCCCCACCCCCCCCCCCCCCCACCCCCCCCCCCCCCCACCCCCCCCCCCCCCCACCCCCCCCCCCCCCCACCCCCCCCCCCCCCCACCCCCCCCCCCCCCCACCCCCCCCCCCCCCCACCCCCCCCCCCCCCCACCCCCCCCCCCCCCCACCCCCCCCCCCCCCCACCCCCCCCCCCCCCCACCCCCCCCCCCCCCCACCCCCCCCCCCCCCCACCCCCCCCCCCCCCCACCCCCCCCCCCCCCCACCCCCCCCCCCCCCCACCCCCCCCCCCCCCCACCCCCCCCCCCCCCCACCCCCCCCCCCCCCCACCCCCCCCCCCCCCCACCCCCCCCCCCCCCCACCCCCCCCCCCCCCCACCCCCCCCCCCCCCCACCCCCCCCCCCCCCCACCCCCCCCCCCCCCCACCCCCCCCCCCCCCCACCCCCCCCCCCCCCCACCCCCCCCCCCCCCCACCCCCCCCCCCCCCCACCCCCCCCCCCCCCCACCCCCCCCCCCCCCCACCCCCCCCCCCCCCCACCCCCCCCCCCCCCCACCCCCCCCCCCCCCCACCCCCCCCCCCCCCCACCCCCCCCCCCCCCCACCCCCCCCCCCCCCCACCCCCCCCCCCCCCCACCCCCCCCCCCCCCCACCCCCCCCCCCCCCCACCCCCCCCCCCCCCCACCCCCCCCCCCCCCCACCCCCCCCCCCCCCCACCCCCCCCCCCCCCCACCCCCCCCCCCCCCCACCCCCCCCCCCCCCCACCCCCCCCCCCCCCCACCCCCCCCCCCCCCCACCCCCCCCCCCCCCCACCCCCCCCCCCCCCCACCCCCCCCCCCCCCCACCCCCCCCCCCCCCCACCCCCCCCCCCCCCCACCCCCCCCCCCCCCCACCCCCCCCCCCCCCCACCCCCCCCCCCCCCCACCCCCCCCCCCCCCCACCCCCCCCCCCCCCCACCCCCCCCCCCCCCCACCCCCCCCCCCCCCCACCCCCCCCCCCCCCCACCCCCCCCCCCCCCCACCCCCCCCCCCCCCCACCCCCCCCCCCCCCCACCCCCCCCCCCCCCCACCCCCCCCCCCCCCCACCCCCCCCCCCCCCCACCCCCCCCCCCCCCCACCCCCCCCCCCCCCCACCCCCCCCCCCCCCCACCCCCCCCCCCCCCCACCCCCCCCCCCCCCCACCCCCCCCCCCCCCCACCCCCCCCCCCCCCCACCCCCCCCCCCCCCCACCCCCCCCCCCCCCCACCCCCCCCCCCCCCCACCCCCCCCCCCCCCCACCCCCCCCCCCCCCCACCCCCCCCCCCCCCCACCCCCCCCCCCCCCCACCCCCCCCCCCCCCCACCCCCCCCCCCCCCCACCCCCCCCCCCCCCCACCCCCCCCCCCCCCCACCCCCCCCCCCCCCCACCCCCCCCCCCCCCCACCCCCCCCCCCCCCCACCCCCCCCCCCCCCCACCCCCCCCCCCCCCCACCCCCCCCCCCCCCCACCCCCCCCCCCCCCCACCCCCCCCCCCCCCCACCCCCCCCCCCCCCCACCCCCCCCCCCCCCCACCCCCCCCCCCCCCCACCCCCCCCCCCCCCCACCCCCCCCCCCCCCCACCCCCCCCCCCCCCCACCCCCCCCCCCCCCCACCCCCCCCCCCCCCCACCCCCCCCCCCCCCCACCCCCCCCCCCCCCCACCCCCCCCCCCCCCCACCCCCCCCCCCCCCCACCCCCCCCCCCCCCCACCCCCCCCCCCCCCCACCCCCCCCCCCCCCCACCCCCCCCCCCCCCCACCCCCCCCCCCCCCCACCCCCCCCCCCCCCCACCCCCCCCCCCCCCCACCCCCCCCCCCCCCCACCCCCCCCCCCCCCCACCCCCCCCCCCCCCCACCCCCCCCCCCCCCCACCCCCCCCCCCCCCCACCCCCCCCCCCCCCCACCCCCCCCCCCCCCCACCCCCCCCCCCCCCCACCCCCCCCCCCCCCCACCCCCCCCCCCCCCCACCCCCCCCCCCCCCCACCCCCCCCCCCCCCCACCCCCCCCCCCCCCCACCCCCCCCCCCCCCCACCCCCCCCCCCCCCCACCCCCCCCCCCCCCCACCCCCCCCCCCCCCCACCCCCCCCCCCCCCCACCCCCCCCCCCCCCCACCCCCCCCCCCCCCCACCCCCCCCCCCCCCCACCCCCCCCCCCCCCCACCCCCCCCCCCCCCCACCCCCCCCCCCCCCCACCCCCCCCCCCCCCCACCCCCCCCCCCCCCCACCCCCCCCCCCCCCCACCCCCCCCCCCCCCCACCCCCCCCCCCCCCCACCCCCCCCCCCCCCCACCCCCCCCCCCCCCCACCCCCCCCCCCCCCCACCCCCCCCCCCCCCCACCCCCCCCCCCCCCCACCCCCCCCCCCCCCCACCCCCCCCCCCCCCCACCCCCCCCCCCCCCCACCCCCCCCCCCCCCCACCCCCCCCCCCCCCCACCCCCCCCCCCCCCCACCCCCCCCCCCCCCCACCCCCCCCCCCCCCCACCCCCCCCCCCCCCCACCCCCCCCCCCCCCCACCCCCCCCCCCCCCCACCCCCCCCCCCCCCCACCCCCCCCCCCCCCCACCCCCCCCCCCCCCCACCCCCCCCCCCCCCCACCCCCCCCCCCCCCCACCCCCCCCCCCCCCCACCCCCCCCCCCCCCCACCCCCCCCCCCCCCCACCCCCCCCCCCCCCCACCCCCCCCCCCCCCCACCCCCCCCCCCCCCCACCCCCCCCCCCCCCCACCCCCCCCCCCCCCCACCCCCCCCCCCCCCCACCCCCCCCCCCCCCCACCCCCCCCCCCCCCCACCCCCCCCCCCCCCCACCCCCCCCCCCCCCCACCCCCCCCCCCCCCCACCCCCCCCCCCCCCCACCCCCCCCCCCCCCCACCCCCCCCCCCCCCCACCCCCCCCCCCCCCCACCCCCCCCCCCCCCCACCCCCCCCCCCCCCCACCCCCCCCCCCCCCCACCCCCCCCCCCCCCCACCCCCCCCCCCCCCCACCCCCCCCCCCCCCCACCCCCCCCCCCCCCCACCCCCCCCCCCCCCCACCCCCCCCCCCCCCCACCCCCCCCCCCCCCCACCCCCCCCCCCCCCCACCCCCCCCCCCCCCCACCCCCCCCCCCCCCCACCCCCCCCCCCCCCCACCCCCCCCCCCCCCCACCCCCCCCCCCCCCCACCCCCCCCCCCCCCCACCCCCCCCCCCCCCCACCCCCCCCCCCCCCCACCCCCCCCCCCCCCCACCCCCCCCCCCCCCCACCCCCCCCCCCCCCCACCCCCCCCCCCCCCCACCCCCCCCCCCCCCCACCCCCCCCCCCCCCCACCCCCCCCCCCCCCCACCCCCCCCCCCCCCCACCCCCCCCCCCCCCCACCCCCCCCCCCCCCCACCCCCCCCCCCCCCCACCCCCCCCCCCCCCCACCCCCCCCCCCCCCCACCCCCCCCCCCCCCCACCCCCCCCCCCCCCCACCCCCCCCCCCCCCCACCCCCCCCCCCCCCCACCCCCCCCCCCCCCCACCCCCCCCCCCCCCCACCCCCCCCCCCCCCCACCCCCCCCCCCCCCCACCCCCCCCCCCCCCCACCCCCCCCCCCCCCCACCCCCCCCCCCCCCCACCCCCCCCCCCCCCCACCCCCCCCCCCCCCCACCCCCCCCCCCCCCCACCCCCCCCCCCCCCCACAAACCCCCCCCCCACACACCCCCCCCCCCCCCCCCCCCCCCCCCCCCCCACCCCCCCCCCCCCCCCCCCCCCCCCCCCCCCACCCCCCCCCACCCCCCCACCCCCCCCCCCCCCCACCCCCCCCCCCCCCCACGCCCCCTCCCCCCCCAAAAACCCCCCCCCCCCCCCAACCCCCCCCCCACACCCCCCCCCCCCCCCCCCACCCCCCTGCCCCCCCCCCCCACCCCCCAGGGGCGGGGCATTAATAATTTCTCTGTTACTGTAAAAAACTCTTACTGTAAAAAAAAGTTCCTAATTTCCAGCTGGTATCTTTCTGTCCATAATTTAAACTCATTATAGCAGGTCCTATTGTCTACTGCCCAAAGAAACAACTACTTCTCTAATTGACTGCCTGTCAAATGCTTAATACTTTCAAATACATTTTTGTTTCTAGAAATCAAAAGAAGGATACTTTCCTTAAACAAGGAACTTTACCATATTTCTAAAACGTGTTTTTAAAACAGCCCAACAGGGAGAATTATCCCGTTTTCTACCTTCACTAACCAGCCACATAGGAAACAACAGGACTTTATGATTTTTGGAGCTAATGGGATTTCTAATGGAAAAGGAGACCCAATGAGTAACCCCCTCTGGGCATACACAAATAATTAGTAACCCACTCTCGGGAACTGGTGAGAACCTGCTGGATCCCACCTCTGGTCACAGGGCTAGCGACTAGTCCTGGGCCCAGCGCTATTCGATATTTTTATCACCAGCTTGGATGATGGGACAGAAGGCATGCTTATCAAATTTGCAGATGGCACCAAAATAGGAGGGGTAGCTAACACCCCAGATGACAGGGGCAGGATTCAAAATGATCTGGACAGATTAGAGAGCTGGGCCAAAACAAACAACATGAGTTTCAACGGCCTACTCCACTAAAGGTCTCCTTGGTTCTCTCCCTCGTCTCAAATTTTGGATTGCCAGCTCAACTAGGGCAGGGGCTGATCTTCTTAAGTGCTGTAAAAGTCCCATGCCCGTTAGCATCTCCATCCAAATAATGCAGGTAGGTTTTGGGAAAACATTTACCTGACTGTACCAACAGGCTTCCGGCCAACAGGAAGATCAGTAGTGCCTTCATCACCCGCGAGCGTCACACAGGAGATGGGACATCCTTCTTCTTTGGACTTGTCTTACGTGCTCGGCAAGGGAACTGTTTGGACACATGAGATTTGGGAGGCCACTGACCACATGGGACTGAAATATTCTTTAGATCACACCTGCACATTAAGAACATAAGAACAAGCCAGATGGATCAGACCAGAGTCCATCTAGTCCAGCTCTCTGCTACTCACAGTGGCCCACCAGGTGCCTTTGGGAGCTCACGTGCAGGATGTGAAAGCAATGGCCTTCTGCTGCTGCTGCTGCTCCCGGGCACCTGGTCTGCTAAGGCATTTGCAACCTCAGATCAAGGAGGATCAAGGTCGTTAGCCATAGATCGACTTCTCCTCCATAAATCTGCCCAAGCTCCTTCTGAAGCTATCCAGGTTAGTGACCATCACCACCTCCTGTGGCAGCATATTCCAAACACCAATCACACGTTGCGTGAAGAAGTGTTTCCTTTTATTAGTCCTAATTCTTCCCCCCAGCATTTTCAGTGAATGCCCCCTGGTTCTAGTATTGTGAGAAAGAGAGGAAAATTTCTCTCTGTCAACATTTTCTACCCCATGCAGAATTTTATAGACTTCAATCATATCCCCCCTCAGACGTCTCCTCTCCAAACTAAAGAGTTGAATACCTCTTGACCTATTCCTGCTCTTCCTATCATCTTTAGATAAAACTTTAGATAAATAGCTAAATTTAGAGGTCTGCAGTAGAACAAAAGAAGAAGAAGAAGAAGAAGAAGAAGAAGAAGAAGAAGAAGAAGAAGAAGAAGAAGAAGAAGAAGAAGAAGAAGAAGAAGAGTTTGATGTATTGTCGAAGGCTTTCACGGCCAGATTCAACTGGTTCTGGTGGGTTTTCCGGGCTGTGTAGCCGTGGTCTGGTGGATCTTGTTCCTAACGTTTCGCTTGCATCTGTGGCTGGCATCTTCAGAGGTGTATCACAGAGAAAAGTCTGTTACACACTGTGTAACACTAGACACAGTATAAGACTGAAACCTCAAAAACCCGATTCTCCGGATTACAGTCAACCATTCTTAACTACTAACCCACACTCTTAACTTCTACACTACAGCTGAATTCCAAGATGCTACTGGACTCAAATGAGGAATCTCCATAAGCTGGCTGCAACTTGAGGGCCCTTTATACCACCAGAACTTAAGTCTGAGGAGATACAATCAGTGGTGGGATCCAAAACTTTTAGTAACAGGTTCTCATGGTGGTGGGATTCAAACTGTGGCGTAGCGCCAATGGGGCTGGGCGGGACATGATGGGGGCGTGGCCAGGCATTCCGGGGGTGGGGCATTCCTGGGCGGGGCTGTGGCAAGGACGCAGCCGTTGCGCCGGTCCTTGGGCGGGAAACGAATGCACGCAGGCGCAGGCTGCCACGCACGCCGGTGCACCTCCTGCTAGACTGCTTCCAGTTCTGCGCGTTGCTGCCGAGAGGAGGGGCGTAACTAAGGCAAAAATCACGTGGCAAAATCACCCATGAGTAACCCCCTCTCGGCCCACACAAATAATGAGTCACCTACTCTCGGGAACCTGTGAGAACCTGCTGGATCCCACCTCTGGATACAATCAAAAATGTGTTGAAATATGGTCAAAAGGTAGCCGGGAAAAGCTCGGAAGAGGAGCTGGCGAACATCAACTGTGAGCAGAGCTCTGGAACAGGCAAAAGACAGGTACTGCTATTGAGCTACAGCCGAACTGGGTTGACTTACTGAATGCACACTGGATGGGATGGTTGGCCCCTTTCTCAATGGAGGAAATTCTTCTGGGGCCTGTGCCTGTTGGCTCACCAGCCTGTCTCTGTCATCACTACCTGTGCAACCTCATAAACCCTGCTTCCTGGATCATCAGCTTTGAGGTTTCCAGTGGCCTGCCTGTATAAGGCAGCAACCTCAGGCATATCCCGGTCTCTCCATGTGTGTACCGACAAGTCACACCTGACATATAGTCACCCTGTAGGAACAGGAGCAGCAGTGGCGTAGGAGGTTAAGAGCTCGTGTATTTAATCTGGAGGAACTGGGTTTGATTCCCAGCTCTGCCGCCTGAGCTGTGGAGGCTTCTCTGGGGAATTCAGATTAGCCTGTGCACTCCCACACACGCCAGCTGGGTGACCTTGGGCTAGTCACAGCTCTCTCAGCCCCACCTACCTCACAGGGTGTTTGTTGTGTGGGGGGAAGGCCAAGGAGATTGTAAGCCCCTTTGAGTCTCCTGCAGGAGAGGAAGGGGGGATATAAATCCAAACTCTTCTTCTTCTTCTTCTTTTTAACACAAGAATTGATCAGAAGGTAGCTCATCATTGCCTGCATTGGAGTGGGCTGAAAGTTATGAGAGGAAGGCGGTTGACCCAATGTTACCCAGAAGGCCCAGTGTTACCCAGAAGCAGAGGTGGGATCCAGCAGGTTCTCACCAGTTCCCGAGAGTGGGTTGCTAATTATTTGTGTGTGCTGAGAGGGGGTTGCTAATTGGGTCCGCTTTCCCGTCTCCACGCCCTCGCCTCCCCGAGTGGCATCCTGCCTTTGAGCGTGAAGGTTCCACATAGCAATTGTGACTAATAATGTCACTCCCTGAATGGGTTAATCTTTTTCAGGTACCGCAATTCATTGATTCTCAGCCTTTCGTACCTTTTATCTCACCAGTCTCTATCAGAGAACCTGTGTGTTTCACCGTTGCTGTGTTCAGATTTGTGAGTTGGGGCATTTTCTATAATGGGATGATGATTTAGAAATGACCTGGTGAAAACAAATTTTTGGGGGGGTCGCAGTGGGCTGGCTGCCCATGGGGGGGCATCCAACTCAGGTTTTGCCCAGGGCTCAGGTTTGCCTAGGTACGCCTCTGCCCCCTTTGCTGAGGGGGGGCTGGCGAGGGGACCTACTAAAATTTTTGGATCCCACCACTGCCCAGAAGGCTCAGTGTTACTCCACTTATGTGGAGGAGTGGGGAACTGAACCCAATTATCTGGAACAGGTCCAGAGGAGGGCAACCAAAATGGTCAAAGGTCTGGAATCCATGCCCTACGAGGAGAGACTTAGGGAGCCAGGGATGTTCAGTTTGGTGAAGGGAAGGTTAAGAGCAGAGGTGGGATCCAGCAGGTTCTCACAAATTCCCGAGAGTAGGTTACTAATTATTTGTGTGTGCCGAGAGGGGGTTACTAATGGGTGGTTTTGCCACGTGGTTTTTGCCTTAGTTACGCCCCTCCTCTCAGCAGTAGCGCGCAGAACTTGAAGCAGTCTAGCAGGAGGTGCACCGGCGTGTGTGGCAGCCTGCGCCTGCGTGCATTCGGTTCCTGCCCAAGGACTGGTGCAGCGGCTGCGTCCTTGCCACAGCCCCGCCCAGGAACGCCCCGCCCCCAGAATGCCCAGGCCACACCCCCATCATGCCCCGCCCGGCCCCATTGGTGCTACGCTGCAGTTTGAATCCCACCACCATGGGAACCTGTTACTAACATTTTTGGATCCCACCACTGGTTAAGAGGTGACATGATAGCCATGTTGAGATATTTGAAGGGATGTCATGTTGGGGAGGGAGCAATGCTTGTTTTCTGCTGTTCCAGAGACCAGAACCAGGAGTCATGGGTTCAAGGGGAAGGAAAAGAGATTCCACCTAAACTTTAGGAAGAACTTCCTGACAGTCAGGGCTGTTCGACAGTGGAATGCTCTACCTCAGAGAGTGGGGGAGTCTCCTTCTTTGGAGGTTTTTAAAGAGAGGCTGGATGGCCATCTGCCAGGAGTGCTTTGATTGTGTGTTCCTGCATTGCAGGGGGTTGGGCTTGATGGCCTTTGGGATCTCTCCCAACTCTCTATGAGTTGGGATGGGAAGTCCACATGAATGTTGAACGTTGCTCTCACTCCGTCACAGAGCAAACCCCAAAATGGGGGCATGTGGACAAAGGCAGGATATTTGGTGGGGTGGGGCAAAAATTTTTTTGGGGAAATTTAACTCATGAGCCTTGTCAGCACAAGTCACTTACAATGTTTCCAGCCCGTGAAAATCTTGATTTTTCAGTGGACCGCTGCACATTTTTCCCCATTTGGTTCTGGAAATGCTTCCAAAACCCTTTTGCCTCCCTCGCAGTGCGATTGCACTGATACAATCTTTCAGTTCTCACCAAAGAGCTGGGCTGTTATCCACACTCCCCGGGGTGCAGACTTGAGGGGTTTGCGTAGCTGTTCTCTGCCGCCCTCCACATGTTTGCTGCGCTGAGGAGGAGATGGAACAGGATCCAACCCCCCTCCCAGCCCAGACTGGGCTAAGAAATGGCAAATACAGTTCAATGTAGCAAAATGTAAAGTGATGCACATAGAGGCAAAAAATCCAAACTTTACATACACGCTACAGGGGTCATTGCTATCAGTCACAGACCAGGAAAGGGATTTGGGCGTCTTAGTTGATAGTTCCATGGGAATGTCAACTCAGTGCATGGCAGCTGTGAAAAAGGCAAACTCTATGCTGGGGATAATTAGGAAAGGAATTGATAATAAAACTGCAAAGATTGTCATGCCCTTATATAAAGCAGTGCTGCGACCACACTTGGAGCACTGCGCCCAGCTCTGCTCGCCACATCTCAAAAAAAGGATATCGAAGAGATAGAAAAAGTGCAGAGAAGGGCAACGAGGATGATTGAGGGACTGGAGCACCTTCCCTATGAGGAGAGGCTGCAGCGTTTGGGACTCTTTAGTTTGGAGAGGAGACGTCTGAGGGGGGATATGATTGAAGTCTACAAAATTATGCATGGGATAGAAAATGTGGACAGAGAGAATTTTCTCTCTCTTTCTCACAATACTAGAACCAGGGGGCATTCATTGAAAATGCTGGGGGGAAGAATTAGGACTAATAAAAGGAAACACTTCTTCACGCAACGTGTGATTGGTGTTTGGAATATGCTGCCACAGGAGGTGGTGATGGCCACTAACCTGGATAGCTTTAAAAGGGGCTTGGACAGATTGATGGAGGAGAAGTCAATCTATGGCTACCAATCTTAATCCTCCTTGATCTGAGATTGCAAATGCCTTAACAGTCCAGGTGCTCGGGAGCAGCAGGAGCAGAAGGCCACTGCTTTCACCTCCTGCATGTGAGCTCCCAAAGGCACCTGGTGGGCCACTGTGAGTAGCAGAGTGCTAGACTAGATGTACTCTGGTCTGATCCAGCAGGCTTGTTCTTATGTTTATGTTCTTATGATTATTATTGCTGTGGTTGCTCTCCCACACCTCCATCCATTTACTGTGCTCTTTTTCATTTTTTTAAATGGTGGAATGAGCAATATCCCACCGATTCCTGCAGATGGCACTCGTGGCCCATTAGAAATTCCAGGTGCCTTTACTTCCCCCAATTCGCAGGCATTTCCCTGGGTAGATCCTTTTTTCTCTCCCCCCCCCTCCCCGCCTTTTGAAATTCCAAGTATGCTCAAGTCAATCGCACACATGCCTGTCTCTTCCTTCACAGGGTCGGACACTTTTACAAATCACTGTAGTTTATTCATCTCTGGGGGCTTCGTGCTCTTCCCGGGAGCAGCGATTGCTGCTCTAAACCGAGGCCTGTGTTTAGAATGAAGGAACGAGTTCTCCAGATAATAAATCACTGTTAGCAACTCCTTAGGGACAGCCAGTTTGGTGTGGCGGTTAAGAGCAGTGGACTCTAATCTGGAGAACCGGGTTTGGCAACGCTTTATGCTCCACGCAAAGTCTGCTGGGTGACCTTGGGCTAGTCACAGTTCTCTCTGAACGCAGCCCCACCTACCTCAGAAGGTGTCTGTTGTGGGGAGAGGAAGGGAAAGGAGCTTGTCAGCCACCTGGAGTCTCAAGAGAGAAAGGCGGACTATACATCCAAACTCTTCTCCTTCAGTGGATGAACACTTGTTGTGCCCATGGAAGGTCCCATTTTCAATCCTGGGAAGGGCTTGCCAACTGCTAGGTGAGGCCTGGAGAGTTACTGAAATTACAGCTGGTCTACAGACTATAGAAAAGATTTCACCTGGAGGAAACAGCTGCTTTGGTGGGTGGATTCCATGACAGGAATGAACAGACCAAATTGGCACACTAACTTGGACTTATGTGTATATGACAATTGTAATAAATCATTCCAACAACATTTGTACAAAGTTATTTTTTCAATATACAGGAGCCCTTCGGGGACGGGGCGGGATAGAAATTTAAAGTATAAATAAATAAATAAATAAAATTATTTTTCATGTAAATATTAACACAATTATACCAATACTAACCCTATTCTAATATCCTATTGATGAAAGTAATAAAGTATATATAAAGTGCCAGTGTCATTTGTATAAAGTGTCATTTATATAAAGTGCCAGTGTCAATAAAACAAATCAATGGATAATTTTCATCCTTTCATTTGTAAAGTGTGTATTCAAAAGTCCACATGAGACTTCAAATGGATGAGTTCCAAGAAATATTTACATTTCCATTTTTTTATGTGGTTCCCAAAGGGAACGTCACAGATTCTCATCACGTATATTGTCAAGCAAATATTCAAAAGTCCATATGAGACTGCACAATGTTCCATTCCAAGGGAAATTTTATGTTTCCATTTTATACGATTCCCAAATGGAACTGCACAACAGAGCTAGTATATCCTGTGCCTTGAGTCCATTCATTCATTCATTCATTCATTCATTCATTCATTCATTCATTCATTCATTCATTCATTCATTCATTCATTCATTCATTCATTCATTCATTCATTCATTCATTCATTCATTCATTCATTCAATTTTTATACCACCTGATCCCCAAAGGGCTCCAGGCGGTGAACAACATAATTCAAACGACAAGCAGGAGCAGGTCATACACAAAATATAAATACATAGGCTCCATCCCATAATCATCGATAAAATAACCTAAAAACTCATATAAAACAGCGAGTAACAGTTAATACATAAATAGACAAGAAGTGTCCAGAAACCCCAATTTAAAACCTTCCCCCAGAAGGGGGGCGGCGGGCCCCTCAATATGAGGGGACCCTGATGCAACAGCACCAGGCAAAGAGCATGGGTGGTACATTGAAACTGAGAATCCTGTATAGAATCGCACCACGTGTCTGAATGTGTTTTCGAAGGTATCTTCCTCAGTATACCGATTCTCAATAGCTTGATTTCATCCTGGGGTTAACATTTTTATACAGTGTTATCCTTCCCCTAGAGATCCTATGCCATTACTGATAACTTGTGAACTTAATATAATTAGCAGAGTAGCATAAGAGAGACCAATACACAGTTGCTGGTTTTATATAACTGAATTTACTAACTGTTAAGGGAGGGTTACATGGAACAAAATCAACAACCACTTTCTATTCTAGCACTCACTTGGTTACATAGTTCTGCCCTGTGGCCTCACTGTGATGCAATGGGCTCAAAGAAAGAAACAGACTTTATAACTTTTTGTCTACGTGGCTAGTTCCACATAAGCAATGCCAGGGCTAACTGACCAATTGCTTAATCAATGGATGGGTCATAAAACTGTGACAGTAACTAATTAGTATACACACAGTTAACCCTTTTCTGTCTGGAGTGTGACAGACGCTTGCAAAATATTACATGCCACTAAAGTCCTTCTCCTACGCAGTGGCGTAGGACACAGGTGTCAAATTCGTGGCCCTCCAGATGTTATGGACTACAGTTCCCATCATCCCCTGCCAGCATGAATTTGACACCTATGGCGTAGGAGGTTAAGAGCTTGTGTATCTAATCTGGAGGAACCGGGTTTGATTCCCCGCTCTGCCGCTTGAGCTATGGAGGCTTATCTGGTGAGCCAGATTAGCTCGTGCACTCCAACACATGCCAGCTGGGTGACCTTGGGCTAGTCACAGTTCTTCTGAGCTCTCTCAGCCCCACCCACCTCACAGGGTGTTTGTTGAGGGGGGGAAGGGCAAGGAGATTGTCAGCCCCTTTGAGTCTCCTGCAGGAGAGAAAGGGGGGATATAAATCCAAACTCTTCTCTTCTTCTTCCTTCCCAATCCTCACCTTCTCGCTGGAGAGCCAGCATGGTGTAGTGGTTAAGAGCAGGTGGGTTCTAATCTGGAGAACCAGGTTTGATTCCCCACTCCTCCACCTGAGTGGCAGAGGCTTATCTGGTGAACCAGATGTGTTTCCGCACTCCTAGATTCCTGATGGGTGACCTTGGGCTAGTCAAAGATCTCTCTCTCTCTGAACTCTCTCAGCCCCACCTACCTCACAAGGTGTCTGTTGTGGGGAGAGGGAGGGAAAGGAGCTTGTAAGCCACCTTGAGTCTCCTTACAGGACAAAAAGGTGGGTTATCAATCCAAACTCTTCTTCTTCTCTAGTTTCCCCCATATAATTTCCTGGCAATTCAGGGATGAAGACTGGGGAGGGTATCCAAAGCAGCCTTTTTCAAGAGAGTCATCTGGACGTCTGTTGCAATGTCCGGAGAACACCAGTCTTTTCCCGGAGGTTATAAAAAAGAATATAAGAACATAAGAACATAAGAACTAGCCTGCTGGATCAGACCAGAGTCCATCTAGTCCAGCTCTCTGTTACTCGCAGTGGCCCACCAGGTGCCTTTGGGAGCTCACATGCAGGGTGTGAAAGCAATGGCCTTCTGCGGCTGCTGCTCCCGAGCACCTGGACTGCTAAGGCATTTGCAATCTCAGATCAAGGAGGATCAAGATTGGTAGCCATAGATCAGGGGTGGGCAACTATGGCCCTCCAGATGTTTGTGGACTACAATTCCCATCAGCCCCTGCCAGAATAGCCAATTGGCCATGCTGGCAGGGGCTGATGGGAATTGTAGTCCATGAACATCTGGAGGGCCATAGTTGCCCACCCCTGCCATAGATCGACTTCTCCTCCATCAATCTGTCCAAGCCCCTTTTAAAGCTATCCAGGTTAGTGGCCATCAAAATATTCTGTACCTTTAAGGATCAAGTACTATGAAACACAATTAGCCTCAACTCAAAGGGTATCATTTTGATAGTACTGACTCACTGAGGCAGTCTGAGATTTTTTTCTGACTAGGTAACTCCTGCCCTTAAAACCCATAATTTCACGTCTTTGCCCTGCCTTTCTTGCAAGAGTCAAGGGAAGGTGAGATGCACGCAAGTCCTGCCTTTACCCCAAGGCGGCGCTATTGTACTTTTAGTAAGACTTTGCAGCCCTTCTTTGGCCAGCCGGATACAAGCTGCCAAAGAAGTTTGATTAAAGCCGTGGCACATCAAAAAGGCAGTGGACAATTTTTGTCATTTTGCTGATTAGCTGTGCTCTTTCAGTTGCAAAAGGGGGGGGGATCTGTCTGTGAGTCCTTTCTCAGTCTCAGCTTGAGTCCCGACTCCCTGATCTTCGGGGGTGGATTTTGCCACATACGTTCCCGTTCAGAACCGCCAATCACACTACATCATCACATCACCTACACCATAGGTGTCAAACTCGCGGCCCTCCAGATGTTATGGACTACAGTTCCCATCACCCCCTGCCAGCATGATGCCTATGATCTACACTGTGCCCAGTGTAACAGACTTCCCTCTGTGAGACACCTCTGAAGATGCCAGCCACAGATGCAGGCGAAACGTTAGGAACAAGATCCACCAGACCACGGCCACACAGCCCGGAAAACCCACCACAACCAGTTGAATCCGGCCGTGAAAGCCTTCGAGAATTAATCAGGATTCGGGGGTGAGATATGGCCTTGCCTGGAAGAATGGAAAAAAAAGAGAGCAAAGGCAAGAATACAATCAATGAGACAAGAGCAGGGTAGACCGAACCCCCAAAGAACTTGCCAAACCGCAAGGAATCAATGAAAAATTCACATTCAATACATATGCGCTGAAGAAGACTTGCGGAAACGCGCTTTAGCGCACAGGCATTTGGCGGCTTTGCGGCTTGTTCCTGCTGCCCCTTCAACGCTGCGTCCTTGGACTTCACTGCCTTTGAACGCTGCGTTTTTGGATCTAACCTTGGCGACAGACTCTTTAATAATCAGAGCTCCTTCCTTATGAGGAGAGGCTGCGGCGTTTGGAACTCTTTCGTTTGGAGAGGAGACGTCTGAGGGGGGATAGAATTGAAGTCTACAAAATTATGCATGGGGTAGAAAATGTTGACAGAGAGACTTTTTTCTCTCTTTCTCACAATACTAGAACCAGGGGGCATCCATTGAAAATGCTGGGGGGAAGAATTAGGACGAATAAAAGAAGGAAACACTTCTTCACGCAACGTGTGATTGGTGTTTGGAATATATGGGGAGGGGCAACAAAAGTTATATTCACCTGGTCTTGGAGTGGAACGACGCAATGTAATTGTGTGATTGGTGATTGGTGTTTGGAATATGCTGCCACAGGAGGTGGTGATGGCCACTCACCTGGATAGCTTTAAAAGGGGCTTGGACAGATTGATGGAGGAGAAGTCGATCTCTTGCTACCAATCTTGATCCTCCTTGATCTCAGATTGCAAATGCCTTAGCAGACCAGGTGCTTGGGAGCAGCAGCAGCAGCAGAAGGCCATTGCTTTCACCTCCTGCATGTGAGCTCCCAAAGGCACCTGGTGGGCCACTGCGAGTAGCAGAGAGCTGGACTAGATGGACTCTGGTCTGATCCAGCTGGCTAGTTCTTATGTTCTTATGTTCAGTGCTTATCGGCGGTATGGTGAGTAGACCGTGGCTCCACCATACTTCGACTTATTTTTCCATTGAATGTGAATGGATAGAAACGCAACAAGACGATCAGAAGAACCTCATGGACTCATGATGTGATTATTTGTTTCTTGTTGCTTGCTGGCCTATTAGTACAATGTTTCATTACAAATAACAACTTTTCATTGATTCCTTGCGGTTGGGCAAGTTCTTTTGGGGTTCGGTCTACCCTGCTCTTGCCCGGAAGAAACCTGATAGAACTTTCCGGCTGCCCTTCGCTCCATACATCACCCGGTTCCAGCTAGATTGTTTGCCTGCCTCACTCCTCCACAAACAACATGGAGACAAGATTGAGCTCCCCTATTTTAAGAAGAAAGAAAAGAAAAACCAACCACAGTTGCTGCTGAATAGTCACAAGCCTTTATTGGCATAAAATAAACATACAAAATCAGCATACAAAATTTGCCCATTATTGCTCACAATTATAGACACTGGTACTAAAATACTAAATACTAAAATATATACATGGTCCTTCTGTAACTATAGGACATTCCTTCAGCTAAGTTAACTCACTTAAACGTCATCGGATACTGACAGAAGCTAGCAAAATTACTGCTGGCTATATGTGGTCATAATACATAGACATTGGTTGGTATTCATCTAGACTTACGTCTATTATTGTTAGCAGAAATTTTGCTACATTCTCACACATTGTAGGATCCATGTTGTTCAAAAGCATAGGTATCTTAAAAGGTATCAGTTAGATTAATTTATACAGAAATAGGATAAGTGCAGATTGTGACATTCTGATTTTTTGCAAACCTTACACAATGAAAGAGGGTATGATCAATTAATCTCCACACCTGACCCATGTGCATGGACATAGCCTCCTCTGTTTATCAATTTGTTGATATCTGCCATAGAGCAGCATAGAAGGCATTAGATTGAATCTGGCCAGTGTTAAAGCTCTTCTTAATTTAGGGTTGGTGATCCACTGTAAATAAGTGGCCATGTGTCCTTGTTCAAATTGGAATAGAAAGCAGGGTCAGGGGGGGGAACACGTTTTCCTCGCTTGGCTGTTATCATATCCCCGATACTCTTGTTTCTAATAGCTTTAAGTTTTCAAGCAGCCTGCGGCGTTTCTGATAGGGAAAGAGGGACTGAACTTGACTCTAATGAAAAGCCAAGAGTGTTGATTTTTCCCTCAAACTAGTTTCAGCTTCACCTAGAATTTGGTATATAGTCGGAAAGCATGAGGTGCCTTAAGCAAACTGGAGTGATCCTGCAAATAGTGGATACGTAGCCAGTATCTGCAAGTTCTGTGAGCCAGGCCATCGTGGCATATGATATTTGCCCGGGTTCTAAACATAGGGCTGCATATGAAGCACAATTTGGTAAAGCCCATAATTTTGTACATGGAAGAAACGGGACTGGGCTGTGTTTTATATTTTTTGTTTATAGCTCCGATCCGAAATAGGGTGCTCCATGCAGAGGAGCTGGAGAGCCGCATTTAGCATTGGAACACCTTCAATGCAGGATGGAGTATATACTGGTGGCCCACAGTGAAAAAAGCAAAGAACGGCTGAATTGCTAGAGGCACTGTTGCTTAGCTGGCATGAGTGCTAATTTCCCTATGTACTGCCCAATTAAGGTTGCTAGTAAGAGTTATGCCCAAATATTTGACACTGGATTTAACTTGTTCTATGGGTCTGTTATTGATGGTCCATGTATGACTAGGGTCTTCTAAGCCAAGGAACCATTATTTTGGTTTTTTCATAGTTAATTACCAGTTCGTTCCTCTTACAATATTCAGCTACAGCAATTTAAAGGGGAGACGAAAGTGAAGGACCAACTTTAGTGTGGGAAAGAAGCTAATCCGGTGCTCGTCAGCATACAGTAACGCTGGGCACGTGTTTAGTGCTTAGTTTGGGAACATGCCCATTGGACCTTCTGGAGTGGTTGGCAACTAAGATCACTAAGGAATATATTGAGACAAAGTGGAGGCCAATGTACAACCTTGTTTGACCCCTCTGGTTGTGATGATATTCTTTTCTGTGAGCGGTCCTTTTGTTGCGGCTCTTATTCTGCAGCTAGTGCAAGTGTGTAGCTGTTTTACTAAGAAACAGTAGCCTGGGGTCCATGTGTAACGCCGTCAATTTTCTCTCCACAGTAGGAGGGCTCTAGATATGGGAGTCAAATGCCCCTTACTTAAATCCAGGAAGGCTGCAAACAGTTTCACGGTTATTATGAGTTATACTTTTGTTAGCTAAGTGCTAAATTACCGTTATGGCCATGATCCAGTGTTGATTTATTTTTAGTGAATCCACTCATTTGCTCCGGTCCTATTACTTCTGCTTGCTTGACCCAATCTCTTCCCACTCTCTCCCTAAGGGAGTAGTTTTGCATATAGTTTGCCAATTACAGATAATGGAAGCTTATAGGGATCGATTAGTTTGAAGGATTTGTAATATCACCCTTTTTGTAGATTGGGACAACTATAGACGCCAGCCACATCTTTGGGATGCGGCCCGTGTTATTTACATGGGTAAATAAGGGTAAATGAGTTGCAGCCCACCACCTCGGGTAGAGTATTTAAGTATTTCTAGGTATTATTGCATCAGGACCTGGGGTGCCTTTACCGCTTTTCAAACCACTAGTTAGTTTACTCACTTCCGAGTATTTAAACCTTCCAGGAGGCCAATCTGGTAGCTCCTCTGAGTATTGAAGTGGAATCAGGGTATTCAGTTAGGCTAGCATTGAACAGATTAGAAAAAATAACTGGAACCATTCTAGTGAAATATAAAACTGGATACCGTAACGCTTAACTTCGACGCGATCTGGGGTTGTGAATTGCTTAATGTTATTCTGTTAAAGTGGCTTGATATAGTTGTTCCACCTCGTTGTTCGAATTGATTTTTTCGTTTCGCTTCCACGAAAACGGCGCTTTAAAATCCTTTTTCAGTTGGGCCATATTGTTGAGTAGCTTTTCCTCACCCGTGCTGCGGTAACTTCTATATAATGATCGTATTAAGTTGTTAAATTCACAGTAAATATCAAACCATTCTCTATGAATCATACAGCCTTTAGATTTGGTCGAGGAGACGGCTTGAAGTTCCCCTGCTAAATTTGCAGTTCAGTTGTTCAAAGTGATGTATTCCACGCTCTGGTGTATGTCAGCCTGTAATATATTCTCTCTTACCATTAAATGCTAAGTAGTTTGCATTTCTGTAGCAGCTACACCTGAGGTGGCACCATGTTATTTTCTGATGCCTAAAGTTGGTGGGGTCCTCTGTATTAGTCTCTACCTCAACTAAAAAAGTTACATTGAGTGGAAGATGATCACTTAGCAATAAGTCCCCAACGCTAAAAGATGTGACACATTGGTGTAGATAGGGGGATGGTTAAGATGTAGTCGATCACGCTAGTTAATCGAAGCGAAGCTTACCAAGGTAAAGCTATCTGCATTCCTATAGCAACTGAGGTCATGAACCATAATTTGTTAAATTTGATGGCAAATTTGACGAACTGAATTCCTGCCGACTAGAGAACTTTGAGGAGCGAAGAGCTTGGGTTAGAAGAAGTTGCACGAGATCATCCTCCTGATTCAAATGCTGGTAGAAAGAACCCACCCACTCTGGACATGCTAAAATCACTCAAGTACCAGGATCACCTCCGTAGATGGTTGTTTATTTTCTAAATTTTCTACAAATGATGATATCCTACTCCATGTGTTGATTAAGGAGTCTCGTGTCAATCCAGCAGGTATATACAAGTTCACTATAATCATGTTGCTGCTGAATAGAAGGCTCCGTTTTGGCCCATCTGCCTTAGTTCCTCTGCTAGGACGCCAATGCTACTATGGCGGGCATCACATGAAAGCAAGAGAAGATAGCTACCTCTGCGTATTGTGCCTGGAACTGCAAATCTTGAATAAAGGCTCCTTTGTTGCAGTGTAATTACCACTTATGTGAAGACACGGCAGCGCGCATGGGCTGGGATCCCTCTTGCGGAAGCAGTTTTGTATTGCAACGGTACGAAGCTCCGCTCCAAAACAAATCTCCGGATTTAGCTGTCACAGGTGTTTTTCCCACTTACCATCTGCTGCGCGCTACTGTCGCCAAGTAGCGCGGGGGTCCCCCGGCACTCCCCACTACAGGGGCGGCGACAGCGCAGCCGCCCCAACGCTGCCGCTCTCGCACCCCCTCAGCGCACGTCATTCCTGGCGCTCCTCAAAACAGTGCCTTTTGATGCTGTGGGGAAGCCCGGGCAGGGGCGTAATGCCCATAGGGCAAGGTGGGCAGCTGCCCAGGGCACCAACTTGTGGGGGGCATCAAAATGCAGGGTTCATTTTTGGGTATTTTTAGTGGTTTTCCATTTTGGCCTGCAGGGGGTGCAGTTTTTAGGCTAGCAGCACCACAATTTCAGCTTATCATCAGGAGACTGTCCTTATGCTACCTCCCAAGTTTGGTGAGGTTTGGTTCAGGGAGTCCAAGGTTATGGACTCCCAAGGGGGTGCGCCCATCCCCCATTGTTTCCAATGGGAGCTAATAGGAGATGGGGGCTACAGTTTTGAGGGTCCATAACTTTGGCCCCCCTGAACCAAACTGCACCAAACCTGGGGGGTATCATTAGGGAAGTCTGTAGCCCCCATCTCCTATTAGCTCCCTTTGGAAACAATGGGGGATGGGGCACCCCCTTTGGGAGTCCATAACTTTGGACTCCTTGAACCAAACCTAACCAAACTTGGGGAGTAACATACGGACAGTCTCCTGATGATATGCTGAAATGTTGGTGCTGATATGTCTAAAAATGCACCCCCTGCAGGCACCAATGTCCTGGTGCAAAAGAAATTGGTCGTGGTGGAGTGGCCGCCCATGTGGGGGGTGGGGGGTGGGACATCCAACTCGGTTTTGCCCAGGGCTACAGTTTGCCTCGTTACGCCCCTGAGCCCAGGAGCATGCCAGAAACGACGCACGCTGAGAGTAGCGCGCCGCAATGGGTGGTCATGGTAAGTGGGGAAACGACCACAATCTGGAACCGACCAGATCTGTTGTCCGCAGGCAGGAGTCCCTTTCAGACCTGCTCGGTTTCCGCTGAATATTTGGGGTTGCAAGAGGTGAACCAGGCTTCTCGCAGTCTGATAGTGGCATGCGCCTAGGCGGTTTGCCATCATGAACTTGGGATTTATAATCACAAACTTGCACTTTAGCGATTGCTTGCACGAGGATTTTGTCATTTCACACAGTAAAATCCAGTTGCAAAGGTGCTGAAAATGGATGGAAAGTGCATTGTTCAACCTGTGTAGAATCATTGAATCATAGAATGAGTTAGAAAAGACCCCAAGAGACATCTAGTCCAGCCCACAGCCATGCAGGAACTCACAATCAAAGCACTCCTGTCAGATGGCCATCCAGCCTCTAAAGAAGGAGACGCCACCACTCTCTGAGGCAGCGAATTCCACTTTGAACAGTCATGACAGTCAGAAAGTTCTTCCTGATGTTTAGGTGGAATCTCTTTTCCTTCACCTTGAACCCATTACTCCTGGTCATAAGAACATAAGAACATAAGAACAAGCCAGCTGGATCAGACCAGACTAGTCCAGGTCTCTACTACTCGCAGTGGCCCACCAGGTGCCTTTGGGAGCTCACATGCCGGAGGTGAAAGCAAGGGCCTTCTGCTGCTGCTGCTGCTCCTGAGCACCTGGTCTGTTAAGGCATTTGCAATCTCAGATCAAAGAGGATCAAGATCGGTAGCTATAAATCGACTTCTCCTCCATCAATCTGTCCAAGCCCCTTTTAAAGCTATCCAAGTGAGTGGCCATCACCACCTCCTGTGGCATCAATGAATGCCCCCTGGTTCTAGTATGGTGAGAAAGAGAGAACAATTTCTCTCTGTCAACATTTTCTACTCCATGCATAATTTTATAGACTTCAATCATATCCCCCCTCAGCCGCCTCCTCTCCAAACTAAAGAGTCCCAAACTCTGCAGCCTCTCCTCATAGGGAAGGTGCTTCAGTCCCTCAATCATCCTTGTTGCCCTTCTCTGCACTTTTTCTATCTCTTTTTCTATCTCTATCTCTCTGCACTATTTCTATGGTCCGAGCCTCTGGAGCAGCAGAAAAACAAGCAACGAGGTTTGAGTCCAGTAGCAGTAGAGACCAACAGTTTTCAGCATATAATAAGAGTCAAAACTCCCTCTGTTTTGTGTCTGACTGAAACCATGGCCCCTTCCGCACATGCAGAATAATGCATTTTCAATCCACTTTCACAATTGTTTGCAAGTGGATTTTGCTCTTCCGCCCAGTAAAATCCAGCTGCTAAGTGCGCTGAAAGTGGATTGAAAGTGAATTCTTCTGCATGTGCAGAAGGGACCTTTGAGCAGTGGCGTAGGAGGTTAAGAGCTCGTGTATCTAATCTGGAGGAACCCCCCCCACCCCCCCCCCCCCCCCCCCCCCCCCCCCCCCACCCCCCCCCCCCCCCACCCCACACCCCCCCCCCCCACACGCCCCCACCACCCCCCCCAACCCCCCCACCCAACCCCCACCCCCCCCCCCCCCCACCCCCCCCCCCCCCCACCCCCCCCCCCCCCCACCCCCCCCCCCCCCCACCCCCCCCCCCCCCCACCCCCCCCCCCCCCCACCCCCCCCCCCCCCCACCCCCCCCCCCCCCCACCCCCCCCCCCCCCCACCCCCCCCCCCCCCCACCCCCCCCCCCCCCCACCCCCCCCCCCCCCCACCCCCCCCCCCCCCCACCCCCCCCCCCCCCCACCCCCCCCCCCCCCCACCCCCCCCCCCCCCCACCCCCCCCCCCCCCCACCCCCCCAGCAACTCTTGATTCTTAAATGTAGAAAGATAATTAATCTAAAGTTATTAGAGTTGAATTGTGTAAACTGTGGGTAGCTTATCAGAATTGAGTTGTATTTATTTTTGGCTTAACCTGACCTGTCTCTTAGACCAAGGTCCTTAGATTAGATTAGATTAAGGTTGATAGGGTAGGATTAGCTTAACTAATTGTTAGATATTATTCTGTAGAGTGTTAGCCAGGCTTTTTAGGCAAAGGGGAGGTTGGCAGAGTCATGGGGGCACCAATTCAGGGGCTGGGGATCCCTGTACTGATGGGACGGGGTAGATACTGCGGTAGGCGGCGGCCATATGATAGAAGACACACGAGATACAATTATGCTCGTCTGCCTTCTGACCTCCGTCCTATCCCGAGAAACGATGGTGGTCGGGATCAGGGACACTCTGCTTCGTCCTTGGTGTTAATTAATGCCAGGTCCATCAATAATAAGACCGCAGTGCTCCGAGACTTTCTCGGAGCCCAGCAGGTGGACCTGGCATGTATCACCGAGACCTGGGTGCGCGAAGGTGAGACCGTCGCCTTAGGCGAAGTCGCGCCCCCGGGTTTCGCGTGCCTTCACCAATCGCGAACACAGGGCCGGGGGGGCGGTGTAGCACTGTTCATTCGTGAATCTATTCCCTTTAGGGCAGTCCCCGCCCCAGAGGTCACCGGCATAGAATGTGTCGGCCTGGAGTGGTTGGCCCCGGAGAGGTTGGCCGTTCTCCTAGTGTACCGGTCGCCTAGCGCACCGGGAAGCGGCCTGCCGCAGCTGCTGGAGGTGGTGTCGGACTGGGCGTTACGGTTTCCCAAGCTTATTGTTTTGGGGGACTTCAACGCCCATGTCGATGCCGCCTCATGTACAGCGGCTGCGGACCTAGTGTCATCCATGGCGACGCTAGGCCTCTCCCTAATAAATTCTGGCCCCACCCATGAGGCTGGACACACGCTGGACTTGGTCTTCGGGTCGGGGATAAATCTGGTCGTATCCTCTACTGAAAGAGTGCCATGGTCCGACCATTATGCCCTGAAGGTCCGGATGGACTTGCCGCATCACCCCCGTCTAGGCGACGGGCTAATTTATGCCCGCCCGCGGAGACTTATGGATCCACTTGGTTTCCTGAATGCTCTGCGGGACCCTGAACCCGCCGGCACACTCGATGAGCAGGTGGAGGACTGGAATTCCCGGCTCTCCAATGCCATCGATACTGTTGCCCCCCGGCGCCCTCTACGTCCCCGCGTGCGACGAGCTCCGTGGTATACAGAGGAGTTGCGCCGCATGAAGCGGGAACTTAGACGTCTAGAGCGAGTGTGGAGGAAAACTCGTGACGAAGCTGCGCGAACACCCTATAGGACGCTTATGAAAGCCTATGAGGTGGCGACGAAGGAAGTGAAGAGGGCTTTCTTCTCTTCCTCCCTCGCATCCGCTAGCTCTCGCCCAGCTCAACTGTTTCGTATAATTCGGTCATTGACCTCCTTATCGGAGAGATCTTCAAATTCTCAATTGACTATTAGCTGTGAGGCATTTATGAGCTTCTTTGCGGATAAGATCGCGTCGCTCCGCCATGACCTTTCGTCCACGTTAGCTACAATTAGTGAACTGGAGACTCCCTTGCCGTCTTCAGGCCCTTGTTTGGCCCAGTTCTCCCTGCTCTCTGAAGCCGCTGTCGACAGAGCCTTAGCTGCTGTTAGACCTACTACTTGTCCTCTGGATCCGTGCCCGTCTTGGCTTGTGAAAACCTGCCGGGCGGAGCTACGACCCCATCTGTTGAGTATAATCAATGGTTCCCTTGAGCAAGGAACCTTCCCGGGTGGGTTGAAGGAGGCAGTGGTCCGCCCACTCTTAAAAAGACCATCATTAGATCCGAGTGATCTGGCCAATTACCGCCCCGTTTCGAATCTTTCGTTTCTGGGGAAGGTAATTGAGAGAGTGGTGTTGGAGCAGCTTCAAGGTTTTCTGGATGACGCATCGGCTTTTGACCCCTTCCAGTCCGGCTTCCGTGCTGGGCATGGGACGGAGACTGTTCTCGTCGCCGTCACAGACACACTCCGTATTCAGCTTGACCGAGGCGGATCGGCGCTGCTGGTGTTGTTAGATCTCACCACAGCGTTTGACGTGGTCGACCACGATCTTTTGACCCACCGCCTGGCTGCCTCTGGAGTGCGAGGCACTGTCCTTCAATGGATTGTCTCGTTTCTCCGGGGCCGGAGTCAGCAAGTGAGGTGCGGGGATCAAGCCTCCCGGAAGTGCCCGCTGCAATGCGGTGTACCCCAGGGGGCGTTATTATCCCCGCTGCTATTTAATATCTATATGCGACCCCTTGCTCAGCTGGTACAGAGTTTCGGGCTGGTCTGTCATCAGTACGCTGATGACACACGGCTCGTTCTGTTGATGGAGGGGGGAGCAGCCGCCGCCCCTGTGGCTCTACAGCACTGTTTGGAGGCGGTCGCTGGTTGGTTGCGGCAGAGCAGGCTGAAAAGCAGGCAAAAAATCCAAACTTCACATACACGCTACAGGGGTCAGTGCTATCAGTCACAGACCAGGAAAGGGATTTGGGCGTCTTAGTTGATAGTTCCATGGGAATGTCCACTCAATGCATGGCAGCTGTGAAAAAGGCAAACTCTATGCTGGGGATAATTAGGAAAGGAGTTGATAATAAAACTGCAAGGATTGTCATGCCCTTATATAAAGCCGTGGTGCGACCGCACTTGGAGTACTGTGTTCAGTTCTGGTCGCCACATCTCAAAAAGGATATTGAAGAGATAGAAAAAGTACAGAGAAGGGCAACGAGGATGATTGAGGGGCTGGAGCACCTTCCTTATGAGGAGAGGCTTCAGCGTTTGGGACTCTTTAGTTTGGAGAGAAGACGTCTGAGGGGGGATATGATTGAAGTCTATAAAATTATGCATGGGGTAGAAAATGTTGACAGAGAGAAATTTTTCTCTCTTTCTCACAATACTAGAACCAGAGGGCATTCATTGAAAATGCTGGGGGGAAGAATTAGGACTAATAAAAGGAAACACTTCTTCACGCAACGTGTGATTGGTGTTTGGAATATGCTGCCACAGGAGGTGGTGATGGCCACTAACCTGGATAGCTTTAAAAAGGGCTTGGACAGATTTATGGAGGAGAAGTCGATCTATGGCTACCAATCTTGATCTGAGATTGCAAATGCCTTAGCAGACCAGGTGCTCGGGAGCAGCAGCAGCAGAAGGCCATTGCTTTCACCTCCTGCATGTGAGCTCCCAAAGGCACCTGGTGGGCCACTGCGAGTAGCAGAGTGCTGGACTAGATGGACTCTGGTCTGATCCAGCAGGCTAGTTCTTATGTTCTTATGTTCTTAACTGAATCCATCGAAGACGGAGATCCTCTGGCTCGGCCGTGAGGGGGGGGGAGGATCGTTCCAGCCGCCGGTGTGGGAGGGGGCCACTTTGGCACTGACCCCCTCCGTTCGCAGCCTGGGGGTCCACCTGGATTCGTCTCTGTCAATGGAGACCCAGGTGGCCCATACAACCCGGGCTGCGTTCTTCCATCTTCGTCAGGCCCGGCGGCTGGCACCCTTCCTCTCCCAAGCGGACCTAGCCACTGTGATCCATGCAACGGTCATCTCCAGATTAGACTATTGTAACTCGCTCTACGCGGGCCTTCCCTTGCGTTTGATCCGGAGATTGAAGCTGGTCCAGCATGCAGCGGCGCGCCTGCTTGCAGGTAGCGCCACCTGGCTACATATTCAACCTATACTGCGCCAACTGCACTGGCTCCCGGTGGAATTCCGGATCATCTTCAAGGTGCTGGTATTGACCTTTAAGGCCTTACGCGGCCTGGGACCATCGTATCTTCGAGACCGCATCACCCCATACGTCCCTGCACGGCCTCTCCGATCGGTTGAGGCCAATTTACTGGTGGTCCCTGGCCCCTTGGTGATACGGCTGGCCTCCACACGGGCCAGAGCCTTTACGGCTCTGGCCCCGGCCTGGTGGAACGCTCTCCCTCCAGCTGTCCGGGCCCTGCGGGACTTGGGTGAGTTCCGCAGGGCCTGTAAGACGGAGCTGTTCCGCCGGGCCTTTGGAGGAACCGGCTGTTGATGGTGCCCCCATCCCTGGCCCGACTCTGACATCTGGGCCAACTGTCATCCTAGACTCGCCATTCCTCCCTTTTGGAGGGGGGAGGGAATTTTTAGAATAGAATATTGGATGTTTTCCAATAGTAGACTACTGAACGCCATCTATTTTATTGTAATTTATTATATCTGCTAGGAATGTTTTATGGTTGCCGCTGCTTTTAAATGTTTTAATTGCTTATATTGTTTTCTTTTCTGTTGTACACCGCCCAGAGCCCTCCGGGGAAAGGGCGGTATAAAAGTTTAAATAATAAAATAAATAAATAAAATAAATCTTATGAATAAAGCAAGATTTCTCCTGTGCTGAAAATGAACAGCCTTGTGGCAAGATATCCCTTTCTCTGGGGAGCTATTCAAAGGAGAATGGAAGCTTAAAAAACTTAAAAGGAATTTTTTGGCAAAAAGCAGATTAAAGAGAAAACATAAGAAGGATTTTTTGTAAAGGGGTATGGACCTTTTTTCCCATTATTTTTTGGGTTTGGGTTTAAAAGTCCTGGAATTTTTTAAAAAAACCCAAGAAATATAGGCTTTTGGGTCTGTTAACCCTCCTCCCCCAATTCCTGCTGCCTTGGAGCTCCATGTGGAACTGGCTACCTGAAACCGACGTCCATTGGGATCAAACTTGGGTCGGGAGCAGATCTTGGACTGCTGTACTACAGCTGACAGTTCTGTACTGGCCCACATGTTAACCCTTCTAATTGGAACAGGATATCATATTGAGATATGTTGACGGTACCCACAGAAGAAGAAGAAGAAGAGTTTGGATTTATATCCCCCCTTTCTCTCCTGTAGAAGACTCAAAGGGGCTTACAATCTCCTTGCCCTTCCCCCCTCACAACAAACACCCTGTGAGGTAGGTGGGGCTGAGAGAGCTCCGAGAAGCTGTGACTAGCCCAAGGCCACCCAGCTGGTGTGTGTGGGAGTGTACAGGCTAATCTGAATTCCCCAGAGAAGCCTCCACAGCTCAGGTGGCAGAGCTGGGAATCAAACCCGGTTCCTCCAGATTAGATACATGAGCTCTTAACCTCCTATGCCACACAACCTTTCCACAAAAGAAAGATTCCACCATCTCACTGGCACAATTTCTTATTCTGTCTCTCCATCCTGGGCCATCCATCTGAGGCTGGGATGAATGAACTCAAAGAGACAAACAACTATAAGTCATCTATAGCTATGCTGTACTAAGGAACTAGAAGCCGGGTGGCGTAGTGGTTAAGTGCTTGCACTGCCACTCACACGGTCAGGAGTTCGAGCCCCCTGTGGGTCAGATATCCTGGCAGCTGGCTCATGGTCAACTCAGCCATCCATCCATTGCTTGGTCGGTAAATGAGTACCTAGCACATAGCTAGGGGGTAAAAAATAGCCGGGGAAAGCAATGGCAAACTACCTCATAAATACGGCTTGCCTATGAAATCACTGCTTGCAGTGGTACCCCAGGGTTGGACACGACTGAAGGGGAAACTTTACCTTTTACTAAGGAACTGTCCTGTGCTGAACCAGCCTTCCCCCTTAGAGCATAGGTGTCAAACTCGTGGCCCTTTAGATGCTATGGACTACAATTCCCATATCCCCATGCCAGCATCATAATATCCATAATATCTGGAGGGCCGTGAGTTTGACACCTATGCCTTAGAGTCACAGAAAGAAGTTGAAGAAGAAGAAGAGTTTGGATTTATGCTGTTGCACGGATCCACTCAAGAATTTTATTATTTTTTAAAGTTAAAAATTAGATCACTCCTTTTTTTAAACTTAACATGTCTTTCAAAATAATCAGTACAAGAAGAAGAGTTTGGATTTATATTCTTCCTTTCTGTCCTGTAAGGAGATTCAAGGTGGGTTACAAACCCCTTTCCCTTCCTCTCCCCACAACAGACACCTTGTGAGGTAGGTGGGGTTGAGAGAGTTCAGAGAGAAAATCTAGAAAATATTCTCTCTCTGGTAAAACAATGGATATTTAACAACTTTCCTGACCTATTGGAGCCTGTGTGTTATAGTTGGGGTTCAGGATCAAGGAGGTCCAAGTTCGAATCCCCTCTCTGCTATTGAACGTTACTCAGCCAGACCCACTTCACAGGGTTGTAGTGAGGATGAAATGGAGAAGAAGAGAACAAGGTCAGCAGCTTTGGGTCATCGTTGGGGAGTAAGGCAGGGTATGACATTTGGCCTTTAGCTAATTTTGGCCCCCTGCCACCAAAAACAATGAGTGCTGTAGCTACTGCTTCATCCAGCAATTCTTTCAGCAGGAATCAGAACTGGTCATTCAGTGTTCAAACTGTTGGAATTTTCAGCCTTGTTTTCATGCAGCAGCAGCACAAGCAGCAGGGAATTCTGGGAAGCTGCACGAACATTCTAAAAGTGACAGTTAAAAACCGTTGGTCGTTCTGTTGTTCCCTGACTGACTGAGAGAAAAGAGGTTTCTCTGTGTACTGCTAACCAATGCAATGTAAAAGTGCCTTTGGCTAACATACTGCATAAGCTTACTGTCGCAACCAAATTGTAACAGACGATGAACTGTGAATGTAACGATATATATGTGATACTTTGTTGATGTATATATATATATACTGTTTATTTCCCTCAGTTAAACTAAAGTTCTCTTCATGTTTATGAACTTCTGAGGTAAAACGGCCGGTCTTTTGAGAGATAACTACTCTTATTTAGCGTGCCACGCAATCCACATTTCTGCTTGTTACTCTGCTTGACAGGATTATATATTATAAATATACCTGTTGCCCTTCTACTGCTTCATCCAGCAATTCTTTCAGCAGGAATCAGAAATGGTCATTCAGTGTTCAAACTGCCATTATCTATCACGAGTGCCATGGTGACTGAAGTAAGGATATGTCGGAGTCTCTTCTAATTCAGTGCAGTGGAGGAGATGCTGTAGCTCACCGGTAGAGCCTCTAGTTGCATGCATAAGGAGCAGCAGTGGCGTAGGAGGTTAAGAGCTCATGTATCTAATCTGGAGGAACCGGGTTTGATTCCCCACTCTGCCGCCTGAGCTGTGGAGGCTTATCTGGGGAATTTAGATTAGCCTGGGCACTCCCACACACGCCAGCTGGGTGACCTGGAGCTAGTCACAGCTTCTTGGAGCTCTCTCAGCCCCACCCACCTCACAGGGTGTTTGTTGTGAGGGGGGAAGGGCAAGGAGATTGTCAGCCCCTTTGAGTCTCCTGCAGGAGAGAAAGGGGGGATATAAATCCAAAACTCTTCTACTCTTCTTCAAATCCAATCCCTGTATCAGGGATACGGCCAGTAATACAAGGGAACAGTTGCTGGACTTGAACAAAAAGATCTCAGATGACGTTTCTGCACACCAGAAACATAGCTGGCCTAGCTTCTCAATTAAACATGCCACAAAGGGAATCTTGATCCCCAGAGTAGAATAGCTTTCACTAGGAAGACAAAATGAGAGAATAATTTAGCATGACCAAACTGACCAATTAGAAGGCCAAAACATGAATTGAAAGAAAAATGGAAATTGTAGTCTAAGTATTATATGATGGAAAGATTTACTGATGCACCTACTTGATTATTTAGGATGTTATTATTTATACTCTCAACAATGTTTAATATTTCTTTACACCAGCACGCACACATAGACACACACACACATATATGCAAACAGATAATTGTAAGCCAAGCATATGTAATAGACGAGAGCAAAGGTTGTTATAACAGGGTTTTAAAAAATATATATTGAAATATATGTACTTTATTAACTTAATTAAATACACGCAATAAGATTGCCATTAAAATTAGTTAAGCTGCCTAAATGATTGATGACTATTTTTATTCAGCATATCAGTTAACGTTAGTTATTCTTAGTAACAAGATTATAAACGCTGATCCATTTTGAACTTAATTTTGATACAGATTAGATTTGACTCTGATTATATAAGAGTAGGTGTTCATTACAATAACATTTTTCAGTTGTGAAGATGGATTGTTATGTTTACTGGCTTTCAGCTCTTAACTCTGTTTCTTTTTTCCCCCTGTATTTCTTTAGTTGGTAAAAAAGTATATTTAAAAAAGAGCACAGCCGTCTGAAAAGGAATAAGAAACAAAGATGGTATGCACTATCGTGGCCTTTTGAACATTAGAAACTGTCTAATCCATATCTGTGGATATTGTATGTTAAGACCCAGCTGCAGACACATCTGGATATGGCAAGAGAGCCCAAAAATATAAATATAAATCTGAATATGGAAGGTGCTGTTAAGTTGCCGCCTACGTATATTGACCCTGTAGGGTTTTCTAGATAAGAGACACCCATTTGCCATTGTCTTGCTCTATGTAGCAACTGTGGATTTTCTTAATGGTCTCCTGTCCATCTACTAACCAGGGTTACCCAGTGATGGGATCCAAAAACTTTAGTAACAGGTTCCCATGGTGGTGGGATTCAAACTGTGGCGTAGCACCAATGGGGCTGGGCGGGGCACGGCGGGGGCGTGGCTGGGCATTCCGGGGGTGGGGCATTCCTGGGCGGGGCTGTGGCAAGGATGCAACCGCTGCGCCAGTCCTTGGGCGGGAAACGAATGCATGCAGGCGCAGGCTGCCACGCATGCCGGTGCACCTCCTGCTAGAATGCTTCAAGTTCTGCGCGCTGCTGCTGAGAGGAGGGGCGTAACTCAGGCAAAAATCACGTGGCAAAATCACCAATTAGTAACCCCCCCTCGGCACACACAAATAATTAGTAACCTACTCTCGGGAACCTGTGAGAACCTGCTGGATCCCACCTCTGGGGTTACCCCTGCTTTGCTTATGATATCTGATGAGATCGAGTTATCTTGGGTGATCCTGGTTAGGGTTCCAAGCTGTTTTAGCCAGATCTTAAACATAAACCAATCCCAAATGGGTTCTTAATCTTCCTCATTCTCTTCTACCTTTTTCAAGCCAGCCTCGAAGAGCAGCTTGATCACTCTGCAATCCAGGGGGACCAAACAGGCAGCCAGCGTTCCTTGTGGAAAGCCATGTGTTCTGTTGTTTCTCCCACATTTCCAGGGAGATGCTAGAGCCCAAGGGAAGCCCCCCTTCCACCACATAGAACGTGACACTGAACAGAAACAAGGCACAAAAAACATATTTGTAAGATCTGTGTAGTCTGACCTTATCTCTGCACAAAAGTTCTGTGACGTTGCAACTGACTTAAGGGAACCCCACCATGTGGCTTTAAAGCAAGTGAGAAGTACAGACGGTTTGCCGTTGCCTTCCTCTGCAGAATCTTTAGAACCAGGGGGCATCCATTGAAAATGCTGGGGGGAAGAAGTAGGACTAATAAAAGGAAACACTTCTTCATGCAACGTGTGATTGGAGCACCTTCCTTATGAGGAGAGGCTGCAGCGTTTGGGACTCTTTAGTTTGGAGAGGAGACGTCTGAGAGGGGATATGATTGAAGTCTATAAAATTATGCCTGGGGTAGAAAATGCTGACAGAGAGAAATTTTTCTCTCGTTCTCACAATGCTAGAACCAGGGGGCATCCATTGGAAATGCTGGGGGGAAGAATTAGGACTAATAAAAGGAAACACTTCTTCACGCAATCTGTGATTGGTGTTTGGAATATGCTGAAAACAAAGCAAGGCAAGTAAATTAGTCAATAGCAAAAACACGGAGGGGGTAGCCACTCCCCAATATAAACTTGCCAACAACTCAAGGAAGTATGATATAAGGATACTCTATTTATAGTAATCAGTACTTAATACACATACACATATAATACAACAATCAGCAATTATACTTATCATCCAATCCGTGCTATTGTAAATTTAGTTCATTCATGTGTGAGAACCTCATGAATGACTTCCCCATCCGGGAATAGCCGAACAGATCCAAGTGAAAACGTATACAAAGTCCACAGAGTAGATGGAAATTCATATGAGTGTGTTACCAGAGTTGTCAACTCTTTGGCTTTGGATGAAAGAACTGTAGTCTTTATGAATTAGTATACAAACGATATTGCGATGATTCCAAGAATATGCTGCCACAGGAGGTGGTGATGGCCACTCACCTGGATAGCTTTAAAAGGGGCTTGGACAGATTTATGGAGGAGAAGTCGATCTATGGCTCCCAATCTTGATCCTCCTTGATCTGAGCTTGCAAATGCCTTAGCAGACCAGATGCTCAGGAGCAGCAGCAGCAGAAGGCCCTTGCTCTCACATCCTGCACGTGAGCTCGTAAAGGCACCTGGTGGACCACTGAGAATAGCAGAGTGCTGGACTAGATGGACTCTGGTCTGATCCAGCAAGCTAGTTCTTATGTTCTTATGTACTTTGGTGATCTCCCATCCAAGAGCAAACCCTGCTTAGCTTCCAAGCTTGGATAAGCTTGGGCTACAAGATCTGCTTTCCTTTCCTCTGGCTTTATCTGTAAAAGTTATTTTTGCGCTTTAATTTTCTTGGCCTTCAGGTCCTTTGCCAGAGGGATATTTTCCTCAGGATCAAATCAGGGAACTTGGCATGAATATCTCCAAGTCAGAATCTCCCCCTATCCCCCCCCACCCCAAATTTCCAGCTTATTGCATAAGGCGTTCATGATGCATAATAACTTACATGGATTTGGTTTTATTACACTGAAATGGGCAATTTGCGAACTTCAGAGTATCCTCGCGAGGACCGGAATGCGAGGAGAGCAATTGTGCTTGAACGCAAATGGTCCCCCCAAACCCTCAGCTGAAAAATTAAATGCGTAGCCTTGAAAAAAGCCACGCACAGTCAATACAGACTAAATGTCCTAATTACGATTCACGAGTGGTTTGGAGATTTTCTCAAGGGTGAAAGCCGTTCACTGAAAAGCATCCATACGAAAGAGAGAGAGAGCTAACAAAATGACCAGAAATATGAATTATTGTTTAATGAGATTTTCACTGCTTCTATTTTGTGCATTTGGATGTAAAATGTAGTTTTGTTCCCTCCTAAGAGCTGGATTCTTGGAATCCCCCTTTGCTTGGTATCTCTGACCACCAGACCCAAGGGAAGAAATTCTCCCGCACTCACAATAAGCTCAGGAACACTCCAGGCTGAGACAAAGAACATGCTAACAGGGTTGGAGGGGTTGCTACAAAAATAGCCCAATACAACCCAACATAAGACCATAAGAATATAAGAACAAGCCAGCTGGATCAGACCAGAGTCCATCTAGTCCAGCTCTCTGCTACTTGCAGTGGCCCACCAGGTGCCTTTGGGAGCTCAACTGCAGGATGTGAAAGCAATGGCCTTCTGCGGCTGTTGCTCCCGAGCACCAGGACTGTTAAGGCATTTGCCATCTCAGATCAAAGAGGATCAAGATTGGTAGCCATAAATCGACTTCTCCTCCATCAATCTGTCCAAGCCCCTTTTAAAGCTATCCAGGTGAGTGGCCATCACCCCCTCCTGTGGCAGCATATTCCAAACACCAATCACCCGTTGCGTGAAGAAGTGTTTCCTTTGATTAGTCCTAATTCTCCCCCCCGCCCCCACCAGCATTTTCAATGGATGCCCCCTGGTTCTAGTATTGTGAGAAAGAGAGAAAAATTTCTCTCTGTCAACATTTTCTACCCCTTGCATAATTTCATAGACTTCAATCATATCCCCCCTCAGACGTCTCCTTTCCAAACTAAAGAGTCCCAAACGCTGCAGCCTCTCCTCATAAGGAAGGTGCTCCAGTCCCTCATCCTCTTCTCTGCACTTTTTCTATCTCTTCAATATCCTTTTTGAGATGTGGCAACCAGAACTGGACACAGTACTCCAAGTGTGGTCGCACCACGGCTTTATATAAGGGCATGACAATCTTTGCAGTTTTATTATCAACTCCTTTCCTAATTATCAACGATGTACGAAAATAATTCAAATCAAAAGTTTACTAACAGTTCTCAATGCTTTCTCAATGAGTAATCCATTGCCCGTTTAGTTACATTTTTAAACACTTAAAATACCATATAATATATAACATTTCACTTTCATTACACTTACACAGTCGAAGCTACCGAAAAGGCATTGCTAGCTGCTAATCAAGACACATGGCAGCTAGCAATGCTTTTTCTGCAGCTTCAATGGTTTCCATCTGGACAACAATAGCCACAACCCTGAAAAAGTAGCCCCAGGAAAGGCACACCTGTTCACTATCTCCTTCCTTTGATGGAAGGAGAAAGCACATCCTGACAATATGCAAACGCCACCCAGCCTTAGCTCAGTCAGATCTTGCGAGTCCCTAGCCATTCCCATTTCCTCTTCCTGTCCAACTACCAAAGGACCATCAAGCGTTACTCTGAATTGGAATACCCTAAATTGTAAATTTATCTACTCTATCTAGAATCTAATCAAAAACTGGACTATCCCTGGCTCTGACTCATCTGAACCACCATCCACAGTATTGTTCTCTCCTGAGAATGGAACTCTGCTTTGTCTAGAAAGATTGCCTCTCCTAGCATCGCCAGAGGGTCAATTTTTCCTACGTCTAGTCTGCCCAAACAAAGGCCCCTTGCCGAGTGTTTTCTGAACTGTCCTTGGTTTGGTTACACTCAGAGGTGGGATCCAGCAGGTTCTCACCAGTTCCCGAGAGTGGGTTCCTAATTATTTGTGTGTGCCAAGAGGGGGTTACTAATTGGGTCCGCTTTTCCATCTCCATGCCCTCGCCTCCCCGAGAGGCCTACTGCCTTTGAACGTGAAGGTTCCATATAGCAATTGTGACTAATAACGTCACTCCCTGAACTGGGTTAATCCCTTTCAGGTCCTGCAATTCATGGATTCTCAGCCTTTCGTTCCTTTTGTCTCACCAGTCTCTATCAAAGAACCTGTGTGTTTCACCATTGCTGGTTTCAGATTTGTGAGTTGGGGCATTTTCTATAATGTGATGATGATTTAGAAATGACCTGTTGCAAAATTTTTTTTGGGGGATCATGGTGGGGGGGCTTCCCATTGGGGGGCATCCAACTCAGGTTTTGCCCAGGGCTCAGGTTTGCCTAGGTACGCCTCTGCCCCCTTTGCTGACGTGGGGCTGGTGAGGGAACCTGTTACTAAAATTTTTGGATCCCACCACTGGTTACACTGTATGCCCAATGTTGTTTTTTTTCTCTGCATCCAATGCAGGTGTTGGATTCTGCCTCCTTTAACCTTCCTTTTCTAGATCAGGTAAATATCACCCTTCCCGTAATGACCTCTGCTATTCCAACCCTATCTTTCATCTCTATCTAAACCAATTGGCCATGCTGGAAGGGGCTGATGGGAATTGTAGTCCATAACATCTGGAGTGCCAAAGGTTCGCCACCATGGATCTAAACCCTAGGCTTCTTGAAACTCTGTGGGTGTTTGCCAAACCATGTGTGCAATTTTAACATTTTCATTCTTTAATAAAATTCTTTTAAAAATCTCCAAATTCTGGTTTTTGCAGCTTTCTAAGTGGGAAACCCCCTGTATAAATCAGTGGGAAAAGATCCCATATCCTGTACCCTCACATTGCAAGGCATGTCCCTGCTAATTTCCCAATGTAAAATGGGACAAATCCCTCTAACTTGGGTAATAGCTGAGGCCTTTAATGTTAGCTACTGTCTAGTTCTTTTAGCTGGAGATACCAGGAATTGGACCTGGCACCTTTTGCAGGCCCAACAGAGGCTGTTCCACTGAGTCACATCCAGTGATGGGATCCAAAAAATTTAGTAACAGGTTCCCATAGTGGTGGGATTCAAACAGTGGCGTAGCACCAATGGGGATGGGCGGGGCACGACGGGGGCGTGGCCGGGCATTCCGGGGGTGGGGCATTAATAATTTCTCTGTTACTGTAAAAAACTCTTACTGTAACAAAAAGTTCCTAATTTCCAGCTGGTATCTTTCTGTCCATAATTTAAACTCATTAGAGCAAGTCCTATCGTCTACTGCCAACAGAAACAACTACTTCTCCTCTAATCGACTGCCTGTCAAATACTTAATACTTTCAAATACTTAATTTTGTTTCTAGAAATCAAAAGAAGGAGACTTTCCTTAAACAAGGAACTTGACCATATTTCTAACACATGTTTTTAAAACAGCCCAACAGGGAGAATTATCCCGTTTTCTACCTTCGCTAACCAGCCACATAGGAAACAACAGGACTGTATGGTTTTTGGACCTAATGGAATTTCTAACGGAAAAGCAGACCCGATGAGTAACCCCCTCTCGGTACACACAAATAATTAGTAACCCCCTCTCGGGAACTGGTGAGAACCTGCTGGATCCCACCTCTGGTCACATCCCTTCCCCCTGCTGTTTGTGATCTACACCTCCAGCATTTGGATAATTCCTTTAACGGCTGCTGGATTTGGGCTTGTTCTCAAAACGGTTCAAATGCCTTTCATCGTTGGCGTAAGTGGTTTCTCACATGATTCGATGCTCCTGTTTCACGTCAGCATTGATTATACGAGGGTGCTTATTGTTTTCCATGTTTGTCACAGGTTTTATTCCTTTTGGAGGAAATGGCTAAAAAAATATTTCGAAGCAAAGGAATCAATCAATCCTACATAAGTCTGCCCAGCCCAGTCATCAATACGGGAGGTTTTGGAATCGGCATGGAAGAAACATGACGTGGCCGGTTACGAACTGTGCTTGTCAATCAGCCATTATTTACACTGTGGGGATCCTTCCCATCCCTTTGAGTTATTCAATAAACTCCCCGGTGCTAACACATCAGCTGAACAAAGGGCTCCGTATATCGATCATCCCCCAGCCTCTTTGGATCCAATTACTTCTGCTTTTCTCTTGTAGTGCTGAGTTCTCAAATGGATGGGTCAGAAAAAAAAAATATTCCATGTGAAAAATCTGCAGAGCTGCAAGAGAGGGAAGAGAAAGCATTTATTATTTGAAGTTGGCTCTTATTATTCAGACTTAGACTTATCTATTTATGAGATTTTACCCCTCACTTTTCAACCATCAAACTCTCAGTGTCCTGATGAAATGATAAAAAAACAGGGCAGAAGAAATTTTGCAAAATAGTCGATAATTTACGATAATTTACTGCAAACGATAATTTACTGTTAAGCGGTTGAACGGGAGCGAATCAATAGAGAGCTGTTATAATCAGCCACGCCATTTAGGAGAAGGAAAACATGGGGTTGGATCCAGAACTTTGGGGTTGGGATGTGTAGATCAATGATATTCGTCAACAATTTAAAAATGAGCTATTTGAGCAGGAAACCAATACCTTTTGAGCAAGGCGCGGAGTTCCTGTTCACCCTTGCACTTTGGGGTTATTCCCCGAAAGCTCTGTGTTGCCCATTATCTGGACCAACTTTTTAATCACAAACTCAGATGGGCCTTTTCAAGAGCAAGATGCAATTCTTCTCCATCCTCACTACTTCAAGGTCGGTTCTCAAACATCCCTCGGCTTGATCGATGCTGTTCTTTCTGCACTTCTTATACTGACATCCTTGAACACATCTTGCTCTTCTGCCCGAAGTACAACAGCTTTAGGCCCGACTTCTCTGCCACCTAAACACCAGGAAAAACTTCCTGACCATCAGGACTGTTCGACAGTAGAATGCACTACCTTGGAGTGTGGTGGAGTCTCCTTCTTTGGAGGTTTTTAAAGAGAGGCTGAATGGCCATCTGCCAGGAGTGCTTTGATTGTGTGTTCCTGCATGGCAGGGGGTTGGACTGGATGGCCCTTGGGGTCTCTTCCAACTCTATGAGTCTATTATTCTACAGACAGCTGGATTTGAGTCTGCCAGCCCCTCATAGACCAACGAGATTTTTGACAGCCCAAGTTCTCTTGCTCAGATATCTGAGAAACGGAGCTCTGACTCTCGAACATCCATAACCCAAAATTTGTGTTGGGCCTGGATTCAAATCCAGTGGTTCTACTGCAAACCAACAAGGTTGTCTTCCTGAAAAGACAGCTGTGAATCACCCACCGGCTGTGGTTGCCTCAGGGGTGGGGGTGGGGTGGGTGGAGCCAAGGTGACTGCTTCCACTTAACTGAGGGAGGAAGCGAAGCCCGGGCCATGTTGGGCAAGGGCTGATGTCACCAGGAGGGGAGGGCGGATTGACCCTTTAAAGGGGAAAGCCCTCCTTTGTTCTGGCCATGTCCTTCGGCCAGCCGGCGATTTGCCCACCCACCTCTCCCTGGGTTTATTCGGTTGTTGCATGTTTCTGTCATAGCCGTTCAGCGGTGGCACATGGGTAATGATCTGGAAGTGCTGATGGCAGCAAGAGGCAGCCGCCCTGCCGAACTGGCAAATGGGGATCATCTCTTGCCAGGAGCGTCCACCCGGCAGAGCATCCGCCCTTTGGAGCTTCGCTATGAAGCAGACAGGCCAGATCAAGACCCAGGCTACGCCTCACGCTTCTGTTTTGGTTGGCTAATAAAATGGCTATGGCTATGCCCTTATATAAAGCAGTGGTGCGACTGAACTTGGAGTCCTGTGTCCAGTTCTGGTCGCCGCATCTCAAAAAGGATATTGAGGAGACAGAAAAAGTGCAGAGAAGGGCAACAAGGATGATTGAGGGACTGGACCACCTTCCCTATGAGGAGAGGCTGCAGCGTTGGGGACTCTTTAGTTTGGAGAAGAGACGGCTGAGGGGGGATATGATTGAAGTCTATAAAATTATGCATGGGGTAGAAAATGTTGACAGAGAGAAATTTTTCTCTCTTTCTCACAATACTAGAACCAGGGGGCATACACTGAAAATGCTGGGGGAAAGAATTAGGACTAATAAAAGGAAACACTACTTCACGCAACGTGTGATTGGTGTTTGGAATATGCTGCCACAGGAGGTGGTGATGGCCACTAACCTGGATAGCTTTAAAAGGGGCTTGGACAGATTGATGGAGGAGAAGTCGATCTATGGCTACCAATTTTGATCCTCTTTGATCTGAGATTGCAAATGCCTTAGCAGACCAGGTGATCGGGAGCAACAGCCGCAGAAGGCCATTGCTTTCACCTCCTGCATGTGAGCTCCCAAAGGCACCTGGTGGGCCGCTGCGAGTAGCAGAGAGCTGGACTAGATGGACTCTGGTCTGATCCAGCTGGCTTGTTCTTATGTTCTTATGTTCTTAAAATGTTTATCCCAGCAAATAGTCCAGTGTGGTTATTGGAGAGGATTCACCCAGGTGGTTCCCACCCTCAGAAGGCAACTGGTTTTTTGGAGGCTCCTTGAGATTCCAAACAAAACTGTCACAGTGAGCAAAAAGACAACACAACTTTTCAGCGGTCAAGTGTGCTCCTCACAAAAGGTGGCTTGAGCTGTGTTCTGCAGTGCTGTGGTAGAGGATATGAAGAGGTTGAACCGGGCATAAGAAAAGCTCCCTCAGGCAGAATGAGGCTGCGCTTGCCAAGGGAACTAACGGTTCCCGCCCAGCGTGCGTCCTGAGCGAGCTGTCATTCACAGCATAAGTCCAAGGAACGAGGGAGCTGGCCTGCCAGCGGGCATCTTGGCACGAGGATCCTGCCAACAGATGGAAGGGGGGATGCGCGGTGGGAGGCCTCTCACACCTCTGCCATCCGATAATGAGAACTGCCAGGCAAGAGATTCCCCTTGTGACAGGGCTTTGACTCGGATTTCATGACAGCGATAACCATTTTTGTATTTTAACACTTTGCAGGGTAGTTTTGCGCGGCCAGGTCACCGCGTGGCGGTGGAAGCAGGTTG